>NC_079134.1:71497322-71751926 GCF_945859705.1 Episyrphus balteatus | reverse complement strand
CACTCAGGCAGGCAGAAATCATTCATGAAATTATGAAGATGATGCAGAGAGTAGGTAGATAGTAGACATTTTTTGCAAGATCATTATCTTTGGTTTTCAAAAAGGGTTGTTTTGTTCTTGTTGACTCTTGGGTTTTTCCTAACAATTCATTTCGTGTTTATAATATCGCACCCGCGCTTGCGAGTTGACACTTTTGGGTTTTTTGTTGTGTCAGCGAAATTCTTTGCATTGTGTAATATTCACATCGCTCGTGCGGGGATATACATAGGTAAAGGATTAGATATGTGGTATGCATTTGTTTGTGTGTAAAAATGTGTATTGACATTTGACATGGGCTTGTGCACAATGATTGATTTCCATATTTAGGTTGATTTCTGGGTTGTATTGTTTATTATACTACACTCGCGCGTGCGTGCGGGGTTATATAATATAAATATGTCCTTTTGTTTTTCATTGTCTACAGAAGCAAAAAAGTAGCTAATGCCTATCTGAATTTATAAATAAAATATCAGTTTGAAAAAATAGATCATTGTTTTTCAAAGTGTTGAGCTTGAAAATTATTTTTGAAAACTTCCCTAAACTTTGATTACATAATTGAAAAATTAATTTCAAGGTTTAAAAAAAAAGTAACTTATAAGTTATTAATGCTGCCTTATTTTTGTTTCCTAATAATGTAGGTAGGTATAAGTAAATAAAAAACAAAATCGATTCAGTTAAGAACTGAGTTCATTACATTGGTGACTTTAAAAAAATCTTTATTAAAAAGGTTTTGAAAGTAAATTGGATTGATATCGAGTCCATCCTCAAACAACATACACATAAGAACCTAAACATTCTATGCATATATTGTAAGTAAATACATTTCCATGTCAGCCGGCACGCGCGTGTGCGAGACAAAAAATTTCTCAACGAAGAACAACTCAAAAGTGAGCAAGAACCTGAAAATCAATCCTTCTGCGCATCTACCTACTCATATTTTTATCATTGAATAAGAAGTACAGGAAAGGGTGTTTATCCAAATAAGTGAAGCCGCTTTTTATTAGTGTGAGTTGTACAGGTGCACATGTATTGGTAAAGGGTCGGAGTGCAGATATATTGTTCACTTAAGGGGCGCCAACAGAAATGTAACTGGTCTTGTGAGACTTCCGTATAAATGCTATTTTTCATCATAATTATATACGAATTTTAAACAGTTTTTTTTCCTAAACTAAAAACAGACTGAAAATTGTTTTAAAATCATCAAGAGTAGCTGAAACATTGGCGATCAATGATTGCATCGCCTTGTCATCACCAATAAGAGTGAGTTCGCCCCTGGAAAACGAGCTCGAAATTTGACAGATTATATAAAATTTTTGACAGTTTATATAAATTTGCTTTTTTTTTAAATTTTTTTGTGGCTTCACTCGCCAACTCTATAGGTGTGATATACACCCCTTCCTGTACTTCTTATTCAATGATTTTTATACAAACTACACAAAGGATACTGTCAAGTATATTTTATCAATGCACCCATATAACACATCCTCTACCTGCTTCTCCGCTGAACAACTATAATTATTATTATAATGCAAAAAATTTCTCTGATACACAAAAAACTCAAATGCCATCCACAACATGGAAACAAGTTTCTTTTTCATTCCAAAAATAAATAGGTATACACTCCAGAAATCTTTCATGAAAATATTGAATTTCAAACCAGTTTTCGTCCACAAACACCATATCCATATAAAGATCTATGTAGTATACCTACATCCATTTGCATGTCACCCCGCACGCGTGAGTGCGATGGCGATCTCACAAAGAGACAATGAATGAAAACCATAACCAACATCCTGAGAGTAAAAAACCAGAGAATTCGATGGCGAGAGAGCGAAACACATTCACTAATACACACAAATGCTTTTACATGAGATTTGACTTTGCTGAAAAAGGGAACCCAGTCTTAATGCCATGGCCAATTCTAAATGAATACACGAATGCCCGAGCAAAATACCCAGATGGCTGTTAACTAATATTCTCCTGTTTTCGCAGTGGTCTTTTAGCGCCGACCACGCTGCATCGAAGTTGTCGGCTGGAAGTTCAAATTAAGAGACAATGCTCAAAGCATGATCTTTAGTCCGGGCACGCAAATGAAAAAGTTTTTGAACGGGACTTAACTTTGCGTGCCAGACATAAAGTGCAGTGAACATGTCCCTAAATTCTGGACATTTTAAAAAATTCCCACTCAAAACTTCTGTTTCGCATGGCGGAACATGCATATGCATACTATGCGTTAACCCATTACATTTATTCTCATCATTTGATTTATCTTTAATTTTACTATTGTCGTTTTCCAAAATTCAAGGAGTGACACTCCTAGCTATATAATCACTCCGAAAGGAGTGATTTCAAATTCCAAAATTGAAAAAGGAGTGAATTTTTGGAGGGAATTCTTCACTCCCAAAATTTTGAAGGAGTGACGGAGTGATTACCAATACTTCTACATTTTACTTCATGGAATACTTGTCAAATTCTTGGGTGGTTGTTTTAATTTGTTTTGTGAAGAAAATTATATTTATTTATAAAAAGAATCAACAAAGTATTGTAAAAAATCAATAAAAGTGAATTTAAAAGATTGTGTTATTATTTTACTTATTATTTAGTATTACAAACACATGCAAAGTAAACGTCAAATCACTCCACTCGTCAAATTCGTCGTGAACAAATTCCAAAATTGCACAAAAAAGGAGTGATTCACTCCCATAATTTTGGAAAACGACATATCTTTACCCTCTAATGGCCGCGTGACTTCAAGAATTTCGGTAACAAACTCAATATAGGTATTGGAAGATCTTTTGTATTTACTCCTAACCTCAACGAGTGACTCCTTTAGTTTGTCATCCCCAATCGCCGCCCGAACAAATTGGCTATAAGCCTTTTTACCATCTAACCATAACTCTTGAAGCTAAACCCGGAATGCTTCAATCATTGATTGCAAAAACTCTTTACTGGGTTTTTCTTAAAATGTTGCATGAAAATTGACCAACGTGTCGCATGCCAAAATTAGTTCCTCTAAACTCATAGCAAAAATGAAAAATTCAAAAATTGCTCACCAATTTTATAACGCCAAAAATTAACCGTATCTACTTATGTAATGTGACTAGGATATTAAGGTGCAGGGAACTAAGTCCACTGAGGGACTTCGTTCTCATTGAGTGGGAACGAAATCCACTTTAGTGAAGTGGTTTTCTTTCCCATTCAAGGTGGGTTTGAATTCCACTCCCTAATGGGAACCTAGTACACACTCAAAAAAATCAAAAGAGAATTTATTTTCAACAACGATTTTTTAACGAAAAACGAAAGTAACCAAATAAGCGTGATTTTTCGTATAAGTACTTTTTAGTAAAAAAAAATCGAGCAGGGGCATAAGTCCCGATTTTTTTTCGGAATTTATGCCCCACTTTACTAGAATCTAATTTGGGACTTAGGTTTGTCCCTCACTACTGAGACATAGGTCCCAAAAGAAGAATTTCGGTACTCATTTCCCACATGTATTTTTTTTTTATATTTGCGTATAAGTACCTGAAGAGACAAGTTAATATGACCACTGCTGATGCAATAGTAGAACCGGTCTTGATTTATTTTTGTCCAATTACAAGATGTTGAAAAACAAAAAAGAAGTTGGGAAACTTAATGGTTAGTCGAAATAGCATCGTGACAAAATAAGATCATGGAAAGTGAAAGTCTTTTCGAAAATATTTTTGATATGTATTCTTTTTAAGTTGATAACACGGTGAAGTGGAAAAACTTTTGCTAACATGCGAATCTATTTAATTTGTACAAGCCAAACGCAAAGCGCTTTGCGTTTGGCTTGTACAAATTAAATAGATTCGCATGTTAGCAAATGTTTTTCCGCTTCGCGTTTGCCAAATTATAACACTAACATACAAACATTTGCGTCTGCCTGGGGATCTAACATTACCTAAGCAGAGGAACGAACTTGCGTGAGCGGTCCACTTAGGATATTTAAAGTCGCCAATGTCGGGGTCTTTTTAACTAACTGAAACCTTGCCCGGCTCGCTTCACGCGTTCTCAGTATTTTAAATCCCTTTTAGGGTTCTCTGTCCCGCTCATGTAACTTCGTTGCTCCGCTAAGGGTATGTTAAATCGCCAGGAAGGCGCCAATAACAACACTTTTTTAAGTAAACTGGGCCTTGTCCCGTGGATGTTAATTCCAAATTAAATGGAACTAACATCCAATTGGGTTAATTCCGTGAGTGTTACACTCTTTTCAGTTTCTTGAAAACTGGATTTCGAAATGAACTGCTGATTTTCCAGATTCTGTAAAAGGTCAAATTAAAAACTCGCGACTCTTTTTCTTCTTATTGTACTTCTTCTTGGTCAAATGGGAATTGAGTTAACATTCAGAGGGAACGAAAACCACACGTTTTTTGGGAATTAGATTCCCACCTAGCATGGGAACTTACTCCACTTTATTAAAGTGGGTTTCGTTCCCACTGAGTGGGAACTAACTACCTCAGTGGACTTAGTTCCCCGCACCGGATATTAACAATACAAAATTTTATCGCGTTATATTTTCACACGTGGCATAACGTACCAAATTTACGGTGTAAATAAGTCACGTATACGTATATATTTAAAACATATTTTAGCAAATTGGAAAAAATTGGATAAATACCTGTACAATACAATGCAAAATTTACGATGGCTGCAAAGATGAAGACGACGCGACGCACGGACGTACAGTGGGGAACCTTGTATGGGAAGGTGGAAAAAACTCCGTAAAATCTAAACTACTGTACAGTTTTTGATGAAATTTTCAGGAATAATAGGAAATAAGAGGATTAGTCAACACCACCGCCCACTGCCCCGTCCACTTTAGTGAAAAATGGCTGTTTAAGTTGAAAAAACTCGAAAACTAGTACTTTTGGACAGTGGCGTAGATAGCTTTTCGCTAAGGGGGGGATAGATCTAGTTCGCAGTTTTTTTTTAAGTTCTAATAATGCTTTTTTCTTTTTTTCTTTAAATTGGAGAAAGTGTAGCTAATATCTTTAATAAAATATATATAATAGGGAAACTTTTTTCGGGGCAGCTAACGAGCGCTTTCAATGAGTTCATAGAGGAAGTATTATTCCTTCTGATCAAATATCTTTTCTGAGTTTTTAATTCTTCACACAGAGAAAAATATGACTAGGACCACCTAAAAACTAACAGATTTCTTACTGAACTGTTTTATGAAGAAACTTTATTAAAAACAACAATTAATTATTAAATAATATTTTCATGGAGAAAATCTTTTTAAAATTTTAGTAAAAATTTCATAATTTCATAAATAAATCTTATTGTTTTTGTTCTATTTTATGTGGTCTAGTTTTCTATGTGGAAGAATAGAAGATGGTCCTGCAGCCAAATTTTTGGTAAAACTAAACAGTTTCATTATATTCTTTAGCTGCTTTGTCTATTTCAGACGAAGAAAGAACCGAAAACCCTTCTAGTATGTTTTCATGATTTGTACATTTTTCTCCAAGGCCCATTACATAAAAATCGAAAAAAAGATTGAAAACAGTTACACGAAAATATTCTTATCATCTACAAACACGTTTGAAAATGAGTCGTCTTCTGCCCGTTTATTTTAGCTAATCCCTTCAATCTTTGAATTGGAGTTTTCTGGTTGAATTCAATTTTTGTGACTGTTTTTTGTTGATAGTGATGTGCAGTAATATTTTTTAGGATTTCTGGGGGATGGTATGGTGGGTGCACCTTGTTGATTGAGAGAATTGAAGCAGGCTTGTATGTTTTTGTGATCATTTCGTTTGAGATGGATGAAATCTTATTAGAAAACTATTTGTGGAACAAAAGACATTGCGAGTTTGTAGGAGTTGTAACTTGTCATAGGTCTATACTGCCGTACTAAGCAAAAAGGGCGCATGAGCCAAAAATCCAAAATTGAGTTAAAGGCATATTTGACATCCTGAAACAATGCCTCATTTATATGTAAACTAAAAATAGCGCATTTCCAATTCCAAGTGGCTCAAATTAGTCAATGAAGATGAGCTCAACAATATTCCTCCGCCGTATTCCAAAATAGAAAAATGCATTTATTACTTACTCTAAAATTAAAAAAAAAATTTAGATACGCATTTGGGAAGCTTGAACAATATATAATTATTGTACAAACTAAAAATTATAATTTTCATACTACAAGTTGCTTAAAATCATTTTTCAAATTGAGCCCACTTACAATTCTCAACCTTTTCCCTTGTCAGTAAAATGCATTTATCTCAAAACTACAAAAATGGATATGCGCCCTTTTTGCTTAGCACGGCAGTATAGGTATAAGTTAGAAAAAAGATTTTATATATATATATATATATATACAGGGTGTCCCACAGTCACCGCCCCAAATGAAAACCATGGAATCCTGAGGTCATTTTAAGTCGAAAAACTTAGGAGGTAATTTTCTCTTTTTCGCCCCGTTTTCGAGTTACCACGGTTTTTATGATTTTTGCTCTCTTGTCCTTTAACTGGCCTTATCTTTGCCAAACTACGTTTGATTTGAATTTTTTTTTTTACAACCAATCAAGAATTTATTACGGTTTAAGTTTGTCTCAAAACTTTTTTTCTGCGGACAACCGTTTCTCCACAATTTTGGCTCAAACGTAATTTTCTTCGTATTTTAAGTTGTTTTTTACACTTTCATATCATTTAAGTCAAAAAAACACGTTAATGAGTATTAATCTATGGTGCTTTTTATTAAAGCCCAGTTTATTTCCATAAAAAAAAAATAAGTTTTATTTCATAATAAAGGCTACTGAAAGTAATTAAAAAAAATAAACACACTGAGTGAATTAAAAAAAATAATAATTTTTATATAAAAAATAAATTTAAATGAATTAAAACTTTTTCTGAGCTTTATCTATTTGTTGTTTTCTTAACCACAATAGCTTAGAAAAAGTTTTTAATTCATTTAAATAAATTTTTTATTTAAAAATTATTTTTTTTTAATACACTCAGTTTGTTCATTTTTTTTAATTACTTTCAGTAGCCTTTTTTATGAAATAAAACTTATTTTTTTTTATGGAAATAAACTGGGCTTTAATAAAAAGCACAAAAAATCAATGAGTACGTGTTTTTTTTGACTTAAATGATATGAAAGTGTAAAAAACTACTTAAGAACGAAGAAAATTGTGTTTGATGCAAAATTGTGGAGAAACGGTTGTCCGCAGAAAAAAAGTTTTGAGACAAACTTAAACTGTAATAAATTTTTGATTGGTTGTAAAAAAAATCTTTCAAATCAAACGTAGTTTGGCAAAGATAAGGCTAGTTAAAGGACAAGAGTGCAAAAATCATAAAAACCGTGGTAACTCGAAAACGAGACGAATGATTTTCATTTGGGGCGGTGACTGTGGGAAACCCTATATATATATATATATATATATATATATATATATATATATATATATATATATGTATATATATTAGGGTGGACCAAAAAAAAATCATTTTTTCATTATTTTAACTTGCTCTACCGATAACTTGTTTTCTCGACACAAAATAATGCTACCCTAATTTTTTCAGAATTTTTCGACGATGTTTAGAGGTTGCTCTTTTAGTTTTTAATTTTTTTAGATCTTAAGACTGGGTTCCCTTTTTCAGCAAAGTCAAATCTCATGTAAAAGCATTTGTGTGTATTAGTGAATGTGTTTCGCTCTCTCGCCATCGAATTCTCTGGTTTTTTACTCTCAGGATTTTGGTTATGGTTTTCATTCATTGTCTCTTTGTGAGATCGCCATCGCACTCACGCGTGCGGGGTGACATGCAAATGGATGTAGGTATACTACATAGATCCTCATATAGATATGGTTTGTGGACGAAAACTGGTTTGAAATTCAATATTTTCATCAAAGATTTCTGGAGTGTATACCTATTTATTTTTGAAATGAAAAAGAAACTTGTTTCCATGTTGCTGTTGTGGATGGCATTTGAGTTTTTTGTGTATCAGAGAAATTTTTTGCATTATAATAATAATTATAGTTGTTCAGCGGAGAAGCAGGTAGAGGATGTGTTATATGGGTGCATTGATATAATATACTTGACAGTATCCTTTGTGTAGTTTGTATAAAAATATGAGTAGATGCGCAGAAGGATTGATTTTCAGGTTCTTGCTCACTTTTGAGTTGTTCTTCTAAATTTTTTGTCTCGCACTCACGCGTGCCGGCTGACATGGAAATGTATTTACTTACAATATATAGAATGTTTAGGTGCTTATGTGTATGTTGTTTGAGGATGGACTCGATATCAATCCAATTTACTTTCAACACCTTTTTAATAAAGATTTTTTTTAAAGTCACCAATGCAATGAACTCAGTTCGTAACTGAATCGATTTTGTTTTTTATTTACTTATACCTACATTATTAGGAAACAAAATTAAGGCAGCATTAATAACTTATAAGTTACTTTTTTTTAAACCTTGAAATTAATTTTTCAATTATGTAATCAAAGTTTAGGGAAGTTTTCAAAAATAATTTTCAAGCTCAACACTTTGAAAAACAATGATCTATTTTTTCAAACTGATATTTTATTTATAAATTCAGATAGGCATTAGCTACATTTTTGCTTCTGTTTCCTCAGTAGCAAAACTATTTCCATAAATACCATCAAGTGCATTCTAACCACAAATACACTTATACCTATAACCCTTTACCCATTCACCCGCGAAAATATAACTATTATACCCACAAACCTACAAAAAAAACCGAATCCGCAACATATAAACAAAGACAATGAAAAACAAAACGACATATTTATATTATATAACCCCGCACGCACGCGCGAGTGTAATATAATAAACAATACAACCCAGAAATCAACCTAAATATGGAAATCAATCATTGTGCACAAGCACATGTCAAATGTCAATACACATTTTTACACACAAACAAATGCATACCACATATCTAATCCTTTACCTATATCCCCGCACGAGCAATGTGAATATTACACAATGCAAAGAATTTCGCTGACACAAAAAAAAACCAAAAAGTGTCAACTCGCAAGAGCGGGTGCGATATTATAAACACGAAATGAATTGTTAGGAAAAACCCAAGAGTCAACAAGAACAAAACAACCCTTTTTGAAAACCAAAGATAATGATCTTGCAAAAAATATCTACTATCTACCTACTCTCTGCATCATCTTCATAATTTCATGAATGATTTCTGCCTGCCTGAGTGAGGAACTAGGAAACAAAAAAAAAGTATTATGTAAACACAAAAAAAAAACAAAATATAACGAGAAAATGAGAGCGCAAGAGCAAGTTTTTTTTTCAATAAATAGAAAAGAACAGAAAAAAAGAGTTCATCAGCGCCAGCTTATGCGTGGCATTCTTTTGAACTAAATTTGCATGTGTGCGTGATCAATGGAATTTTCAAAGTAAAAAAAGCTAAAATAGACACTTTTTCAACAATTTATATTAAAAATACTGTGAGCAAAAATATATATTTTTTTTTTGAAACTGATTTGAAATATAATGAAAAAAAATAATAAAAATAAATTGTGGATGCTTTGACTGCCCCTTCCTCAAAAACAGAATGCAAATATTGGTTTATTAAAATCAAATTTTTAGTGTGTAAATAAAAAAAATATTTTTTTTTGGCAAACGGGTTGCATGAACAACTTTATTAACTTCTCATTAAAAAATACAAAAACATTTTAAAAAATAATCACGCTTTGCCCCACGACTAAAATGCTAAAAAAGTGCATTTTGACACCTTTCCTTCAAATTAACCGTTCAAACTAACTTCAAATTAAATTTTAGAAATTTTATTGGGTTTTCCTAATTTCCCTTTATTGTTTTCTTTTTGTTTCATCTAAAAACACTAATAAACGGTAAAGTTATTCTAAGAAGAGTGAGTAAAAAAACATGAAATTACAACAAATTAACGAAGCTTTTTTTCTAATAAAAAAAAAAAAAAAAAATCTGTTTCGCGTAGTGCATGAAAACACATTTGATCATTATAAAACAAAAAATAAATAAATAAAAAGTTTATAAACAACGGTGCCCCAACCAAAATTCTGATTCAATCTAAATTTGCAGGAAAAAAATCAAAAAACCTTATAAAAATCGCACAAGAAATTTTTCTAAAATTTAAATGATGCAAAAATATTCGTACGTTTATTACCTTTTCAAAAAAGTAAGTTTCATAAGATTATCTTATAAACTGCAAAAGTAATACAACAATTAGTCAACCATCTTCCATTAAAATGCTATGGAAACCCCCCCTTAAATAGTTTTTTTAATCAAAAAGCTGTTTGAGTAAAAAGTATTGAGTTTTAATAGATCTACTTACTTCAAGTTTTCTTTTTTCAAAAAAAAATATTTTTGACTGATAACCAGGCGTTAGAAGTCGAAATTAATGATAAATGCTGGGAAAAAAGCCTTAAAACTATGTTTTACTCTTTTTTATAACGGTCAAAATTATTTTTATCTTATTCCTCATCAAATTTACTATAAAAACCGTGCTTATATTGCTCAATTCTTCTTAAATTGATAAAAGTAAAATAATTTTTAAAAAAGATCGTACCAAAAAGGGTGGAGGAAAAATGGGGGAGGGTACTATATCTTGGGCGCCGAGATTTAATAACGGTATTTTGTAGAGGAGTTAAATACGATCATTTTTTACAATGGGAGAGGTGGTCTATCTGGCTCCGTTTAGGCGGGAATGGCAATTTTCTAAAAAATGACTTTAAATAATAAAAAAAATATTAAAAAACAATTGCAACACTTACAGTTATGAATGATACCTTTTTCAGCTAGAACTGTATACTTTATTCTAATTTTGAAATGTAGTTATTTCAATCAATTGTTTTTGAAATAATCGATTTAAAAGTAAAAAATTGGGAAAAAAGTTTAAAAAAACACAAAAGTGTACAGTTCTAGCTTTTGAAAAAGGTATCATTCATAACTGTAAGTGCCATTGTTTTTTAATATTTTTTTTATTATTTAAAGTCATTTTTTAGAAAATTGCCATTCCCGCCTAAACGGAGCCAGATAGACCACCTCTCCCATAGTAAAAAATGATCGTATTTAACTCCTCTACAAAATACCGTTATCAAATCTCGGCGCCCAAGATATAGTACCCTCCCCCAATTTTCCTTCACTTGTTTTGGTACGATCTTTTTTAAAAATTATTTTACTTTTATCAATTTAAGAAGAATTGAGCAATATAAAAGCACGGTTTTTATAGTAAATTTGATGAGGAATACGATAAAAATAATTTTAACCGTTATAAAAAAGAGTAAAACATAGTTTTAAGGCTTTTTCCCAGCATTTATCAGTAATTTCGACTTCTAACGCCTGGGAATCAGTCAAAAATATTTTTTTTTGAAAAAAGAAAAATTGAAGTAAGTAGATCTATTGAAACTCAATACTTTTTACTCAAACAGCTTTTTGATTAAAAAATTATTTAAGCTTTAAAAAAATTAAAAACTAAAAGAGCTTATTTTTTTATAAAAGGGGTGCGCGCAACCCCTAAACATCGTCGAAAAATTCTGAAAAATTAGGGTAGCATTATTTTGTGTCGAGAAAACAAGTTATCGGTAGAGCAAGTTAAAAAAATGAAAAAATGATTTTTTTGGTCCACCCTAATATATATGTATATATAGAATTATGTACATATATTGAATTTAGAGGGCTTCTATAAAAGGTAAATTCGTTGTTACTGACGAGTTCAGTTGATATCGAGAACTAACAAGACGACATTCACCATGTATTTTGAAGAAGAATACTCAATATTCACTCTTGATTATTTTGCAGAAAGAGAAGCAAACTAGCTTAACGAAATAAGCAATTTTAAACCATCCAAAAAAAATATCTGAACTGGATCCCAACATAAAATACAACATTTTCGCTCTACGAAAAGTTAAAACGCGTTGGGGGGAACGCATTGTCGCAGATCTTGGAGAGTTCACAGTAAGTTAAAAAAATAAGTAATTTTTTCCATTGTTCTTTATTTTAAATAATTTATTCCTACAGACTTTTTTACCCCAGAGATATTCCCAACTCTCGGCAAGCAGCATGACATCAATTGGTGGAGGTAGCTATGTCTTAGAGATTGTAAGACAAATCGGATCAACCTATGAATTAAAATTTATGAAAATGAAATAATCCATATTGAATCATTAAAACAAAAAATTAAAAATTATAGTTGTAAATAAACAAACAATAAAACAGTTTAAAAAAAAAACCTCAGTAGTCCAAAAAAATATTATAGGGGAAAACCCGCAAGAAAATTAGAAATAAGTCAAAATGTTAAAATTAAAAACATGCAAAGAAACAAAATGATATGGTCAGATGCTAAAATAAAACAAATAATTGGAAAAAGCATGTACCTTTGCGAACTGCAAGATAAACGATTAACGAATCATAAAAAGACATACATATTGATCAAAACAAATAGAAAGTAAAAGGAAACAATCAGTACGTACTAAAAAAAACGAAAACAAAACAAACATCCTACAATCCAATTCAAATGCATGAATGAATTAAATATTATTTTAAGATTTATCTTTAACAAAAAAAAAACCATAAATGAAATAAATATTATTTTATGATTTATCTATAACAAAAAAATGCATAGATGAATTATGTATTATTTTAAGATTTCGTCGCCCTAGTATTGAAGTGCCGTATACGCCATTTTTACATTTTTGGGAAATCGCATTTAAATGTTCGGAAGATAATTGCGAAAGAACTAACAGCTGATATTTTAGTATGATATATAATTAAAATGTGTCTTTTATATACATGTTATTGGACATCTGGAATTCGTTTAGTTATCAAAATATTTCATTTTTTTTCCAAAATGAGTTTGCCGTATACGCCATGAAAATCAGAAGTTTCTTTTATTCATATACACGTACGTCAAAAAAAAAACATAACGTACGTCAAAACAGTTCTCAAAATTTTCTTACATTGCATGAAAAATTTGACGTAAATGCCAAAATTTTTTTGTCAAAACAATAGTGAATATCTCGACAACGAAAAAAGATAGAAAAAAACGGAAAGCGGATTTGAAAAGAGTAACTTCTAAAACAAGACTGCATACCTACACTGAGGGAAAAGCCACCATAAAACAACGTAAAATCAATGAAAACCACATTGATTTAACTATTATTCGGAATGATTTTGCGTTGAAGATGAACATTTTAAAATCAACGTGGAAAAAAGGTTAATTTTTGGTTTCGTATCTTAAAGTCACATAAATCAAAGTAGTTCATCTTTGAAACAACGACGTTTCAACTTCAATTTATTTTTTCCCTCAGTGTAGTTCCAAAAATGCAATTTGGCGTATACGGCACTCCAATACTAGGGCGACGATTTATTTAAATTCAAAAATGAATTATCTATTATTTCAAATTCATTTGCACCTAAAAAAAAAAATTAAAAAAAAAAATTTTTATATCTAATTGAATTTAATAAATAAACTTTAAAATTAAGTGCTCGAGCAGTTAGATACTTCGAACGTAAAATAAATGTATAAATATAACATGTATATTCTACACTTTATGTATTTTAATTCCTACATACACATAAAACTTAACTTTAAGTAAAAAGAGGGGTTTGTAGTATAGTGTAAACTTGTACAAGAATCTACTACATTGTAAATTATAATATAGATATTACATTCTACTACATTTAGGTACTATTATGCAGGATATTAATAAAGTTAAGCTTATCATAAAAACGTGTTGGACTATTTTCTAGATCGAGAAACATCACAAATGCATATGGCAATATTAGATGCTATTTCAGCATTAATGTCGGAGGAAGAAGAATTCGCTGAAATAGGCGGAGGAGGTGGTGGATTGAATGAGTCATCAGGTTGCTTCTGTTCCTGGGTTCCAGTCATCTTTATTCAATTAAAAAAATAAATAAATAATCAGGCTCTCGTTCGGGGCCACCAATTGAGAATAAAAATATTTCTTAATTAAAGATGAATATTATAATAATATAATTTATGATACTTTTGAGACGTGTGTATCACACGAGGTCAGCAAAGAGAAGAGCGTTAAATTAAATCGTTACATTTTAAAATGTGTATCAGCCTTCCGGCGTTTGCTATTCTAATACATTTCTTTTTATATTCAGTTGTATAGTTAAAACAAAATTATTTTTAGTTTAGAAATTAGAAACTAGGGTTCGCCACATCTTTGTATTCAAGAAAAAGGAAAACAATTTTAAATTTTTTGTTGGTTTTGTTTTAGGTTGAAACTTTAATTAATAGCTTGTTAATATTTTAATAAATTGTTAACGTTTTTAGATATATATATTTTAATAGCAATGTTATATATTTAAATACTTAATTTCTTTTATTTTCAATTACATATCTTTCATGTTTTCAATTTTCTTTCAACGCCTGAAAGTATGCATTATTTTTTTGCAATTCAATGTCTATAGCATACTTTTAGTGTTAGTTTGAATTAGAAGTGAATTCGAAGTAAACAACTTTCAAAAAATAATAAAAAATTGACTTACCCAAAGCTTTTGATTAAATTACTTAGAATTTGGATTTCGCTGTTGGAGAATCACAAACCATGCCACGTCAGAGGGAATGGCTCTTGTTTGTTCTGGTGATATTATTGTTTAGTTTACTTAAGTTTGCTTTTTCTGTAGGTACCTGTTGAAATTATATTAAAATTTGATAGTAGTTTAATCGATTCGCTTAGAAATATTCTATTTAGCTATTAAGTTTGTTCTGTTTTTAATCTTTTTCTATATGTTTTCTTGTTTTATTAGGTAAGAATGAAATAGTTTTAAGTATCTGGAATTTGCTTTGTATTAATTAATATTACAATTGTTATGTTTTTTAATCTTTTTCAAATATTTTTTTTGTTTTAATTAGCTTTAGTCTTAATTTTCAATTAACTTTGATAGGTATTGTACAAACTTATAAACGTTTGTACGTTATTTAATTAATTTGCAAATATTTCGTTTTTCTGTAACGAGAGCTTCTGTGTGAACGATTGATTTAAAAGGTTCATTAGACGAAATACGATCTTTCGTATTTCGTCGATTTTGCTATTCCCATTATATCTGCGTTTGTCACACTGAAGCTCATCGAAATTATTAAATTGACAAAAATAAATTGTTAGAAATAAAATTATTGTATATTCAACATTCAAAACGATAAGTCGTGTTTGGATTTACTCTTTTAGCATACATTTTGGCGACCGTGACAGGACGGGTAGTTCTGAATTTATTCAAATAATTTAGTGTGTGTTAAAAGATCAAGAATTATAATCAAATTAAAACATTATCAAAATACAAACCATTTGTGTCATTAGTGTGTTTAATTACAACAAATTACAACAAGTTTGTTTAAGTAACTACAACAAATTACAACAAGTGTGATTAATTAACTACAACAAGTGTGTTTAATTAACTTCAACAAAAAATTACATAAGAAAGCAAGTATGTCTAAAACTCTAGAAGAATTGACAACATTGCAAGACCAAATTGGAGAAGAGATCTGCATCTTTTACCGAAACTACAAAAAGGATGGGAATGATCGAAAAACCCTTGCAAAACTGCAAGAAAGAAAGAAAAAATTGGATGATCTTTGCGAGTATTTCGATAAAAATGACAGCGACATACGAGATAAATTCCCAGAAGCGCTTCAACATGCGTACTTCACGAAGTCGTACTACGAAGAAATTCGTAAGGTCTACGAGGCCATGAAGCTGGACATTATGAATCGGTTGGCCAATTTCCAAGGAAAAAATGTAGCAGATCAGATCCAGTTGGAGCCACCAGCAGCATTTCAATCAGGATCATCACCCAGGATCTACAAGGAAAACTGATATAAGTCCAAAGGAATTAAAAGAAAGTATTTAGCTTAATCAGGGAAGTACTTTCTCTTTAAAGAAGAAATTTAACTACTTTAAAATATCGTTGGATAATTGTTCACCAGAACTAAAACAGAGTCAGCCGCAGATGTTTAAGGTCAAAGTCAACAACATAAGAGAGAACTTTGACCAAATTAAGAACAGATATAACTGTCTGGATGAAGAGCTGGAAGAGGAAGATATCGAGGCATACTTTCATCTGCAACAGCAATATGAAGAATTGTTGCTTGGAGTAACAACAACTCCATCAACAAATGACTGCCCTTCAAAGGAACCATCCGCGGTAACGTCTTTGAAATTACCTAAAATAGAGTTGCCCAAATTTGATGGAAATTACTTAAAGTGGCGTAAATTTTATGACTTATTTAAGCCAATGATACTTGAACAACCTATATCATTTGCACAAAAATTTTATTTCTTACGCGCTAATCTGACAGGAGAAGCATTGAATTTAATTCAAGGATTTCCGGCCACAGAGTGCAATTTTGAAGCTGCTTGGAAGACTCTGACGGACCGCTATGACAATAAACGGCTTCTTCTGTCAGCGCATTTAGAAAAAATATTAAACCAACAATCAGCAACTGGTACAGCTTCAAGTTTACGGAAGCTGCACGACAACACGAAGGAAGGTATCCAGGCACTAATCAATTTAGGATTTCACGCTCATGACTGGGATCCTATAGTTGTCCACCTGATGTTAAAAAAGGTGGATAAGGAAAGCAGAACCCTATTTGAGCAATCTCTACCTGATCCAAGATGCAGCCCTTCGATGACAGATCTGCTTAAATTTATTGAATCAAGATTTCAAACTCTTGAGGCAATAAACAACTCAGACGATAAAAGGAAGCCAACAACTGTAGTTGCAATTAAGGCTGATGGCTGTTTAATGTGCAGCCCAGTAAACCACAAAATATTTAACTGTAAGACATTTTTATCTCTTTCAGGTTTCGAACGTGAGAGAGCTGTTCAACGGCTTGGAATTTGGCGAAACTGTCTAAAATCAGGGCATGTCTCTAGCTCATGTTATTCAAAAGGATGCCATATTTGCCATGGCAAACATAATTCCCTTCTACAGTATAAGGAGGATTCAAAACAATTCAATAATAATCATATTCATTCCGCAGGTAGTCAGCAGCAGGCAGCTCCAAGTGCGGAAGGTCCAACTTCAAATTTTCATACGCATTCCATAAGTAACGAACAACAGCTTCTTCAAAGGGGGGAAGGTCAGGTAGCAAATGCAGCTAGTTGTTCCAGATCAAAACCACAGCAAGTTTATCTAGCAACAGCTTTAATTAAAGTCAAGTCTGCACATGGAACATGGCTTCCTTGCCGTGCCTTGTTAGATTCAGGGTCGCAAATTCATTTTGTGACGGCAGCTTTGGCTCAAGCACTGGGTCTCCCGAAATATAGAGCTGAAACATCAATTAGTGGCATTGGAGGGCATGGTACACAAACACAGTTCGCTATATCACTCATTTTAGAGTCACATAATTCTGGTTTTAAGTCAAGTCTTGAGGCTACTATTCTTCCAAGGATAACAGATTACCAGCCATATGAGGTTGAGTTAAAGTACTGGAATATACCGACTCACATTCAGTTGGCTGATCCAGGATTCATGAAAAATAATAAAATAGATTTGCTTATTGGTGCTGAGCTATTTTTTGATCTTATTCTTCCAGGGGAGATAACCATTGGAGACCAACTTCCTTCACTGCGAAATACAAAACTGGGATGGAAAGTCGCAGGTGGCGTCCAAACTTCTAACCACAATGTTGTTTGCACCATTGCCACGAGGCCAACTCTATCAACATTGGAGAAACTTGTGATAGATCGTGGGAATGCAAGACCCTTGACACTCAAGTTAAACGCATGAGTGTTGAAGAGCATAACTGTGAGGAAATTTTCAACTCCACCAAAAAAATTGTTGCAAGTGGAAGATTCATGGTAAGTCTTCCTTTCAAAAAAAAATCCATCATGTTTAGGTGCCTCTTATGAAAGAGCACGCAAAAGATTTCTTACATTAGAACGACGATTCGAAAGAGATAACGAATTTCGCGAACTCTATTCTCAATTCTTATTAGAATATGAAGAATTAGGCCACATGAGTGCAATCGACATCACAGATATTCCTTAACATCACTATTTCATCCCGCATCATTGTGTGTTGAAGCCAAAAAGCTCTTCAACAGCACTTCGTGTGGTCTTTGACTGCTCGGCAAAAACAACTTCTGGAGTTTCTCAATAATATTTTAGGTGTAGGACCGACAGTTCAACATGATCTATTTTCAATCATAATTAATTTCAGACTAGAAAGGTTTGCGTTCACAGCAGATATAAGCAAAATGTACAGACAGGTTCTAGTAAGGCCAGAAGACAGGGCTTTTCAACTAATACTTTGGCGACCTAAAGGTAATATGCCTATAAAGGCGTATAAACTTAATACCCTGACATACGGATCAGCTTGTGCCCCATATTTAGCTACCAAATGTCTTGTCCAGCTCGCAGACAATAATCAAGATGTGCACCAAAGAGCATCCCAAACTATACGTGACAACCTTTACGTCGATGATTTACTTGCTGGAGCAGACGCAGTTTCAGAGGCCAGAGAATTACTTGAAAATATAACGCTTCTTCTGGGAAAAAGTAAATTTGAATTAAGATATTTCTGTTCCAATAATGATCTCATCCTTAAGAACATTCCTGGGTCACATAAAAAAAAGCTTGTCAGATTCCATCACTCTGGCGTAATCAAAAGCTTAGGATTGATTTGGAATCCAATACCTACTAGATCAATTTGAATTTGGGTTTAATTCAGAAAAATTTACAACACCAAGGATGCCTGTAACTCGCAGAACTGTTTTATCTGATCTCGCACGATTGTTTGATCCTTTGGGTTTATTGAGCCCAGTCATAATGCTTGGTAAACTCTTCTTACAAGACTTGTGGAAGACAGATTTCTCGTGGGATGATAAGATTCCTACGGATCTCGCTGAAAAATGGAACAGGTATGTAGATCAATTCTTTAATTTGGAAAAAATAAGTATACCTCGATTTGAAATGTGCCCGTCTCTAATAAGAACCGAAATCTATGGATTCTCGGATAGCAGGATGTGTGCACTTGGAGCGTGCGTATACATCCGATGTAATGACCAATCAGGTAATATATTTAGTAAGTTACTCTGTTCCAAATCTCGAATGGCTCGATTGAAGGCCATTACAATTGCTCGTCTTGAACTTCAAGCTGCAGAGCTTTTGGTTGAACTGGTAAAAAGAATACTTCAGACATTTAAGAAGTATGTTCACAAAATAGTTTATTACACGGATTCAACAACAGTGCTGGCTTGGATAAGCTCTCCTTCATATGTATGGGACACATTTATAGCAAATAGGGTAGCTAAAATCCTCAAACTCAAATATCACAATGGAATCATATTAAGGGAGAAATTAATCCAGCTGACTTAATAACGAGAGGATGTTCTCTCGACAACCTATCATCATTTACGTGGTTTCAAGGTCCATCGTTTCTTAAATTAGAAGAATCACAGTGGGAACCAAGTAAGTACACCATTCCAAAGGTGGTTCCCGAATTACGAAAAATTAGAACGGTATTGATGACTGCAACCACAGATCCAGATATAGTAAAAAATATTAATCATAGAAACTCTTTCTATACGTTGCAGATAATATTCTCGTATTGCAGCAGATTTATAAAGAATATCCGTCGGCCCAAACTACTAAGAAGAAGCGACAGAGTTACAAAAGGATCGTTATTGGTATCATTGTTTATAGCATTCTTGATAGCGCCAGTAAGCACAATATATAGAGACAGCCATGTAACTGTAAAGGAACTCGACAACGCAGTCGGTATGTACTTTGAAGATATTGGAACACTTCGTGTAGTCAACAACTTTTGGAGTTTGTATGTTTATTATAATTTTACAAATTATTGGTTAGAGTTAAGCGAAATGAAAGCTTATTTAAATGAACTAGAAGGTGCTTGTAAGGCAGATAAATCAGAAAGGATTTACTATTGTCGCTCGACTATAGAAACATTTCAACAAAGAATAGCTGTTATTGACCAAAACAACGAATTCATTCACGGATTTAATACAACAAGCCGGACAGCGGGTCGACATCGTAGGTCACCATTCGTTTTTATTGGTAGCGTAGCACACAGTTTATTTGGAGTTCTAGACCAAGAAGAGGCTCAACACATTCAAAATCAAATTGAACTAGCAAATAAACATGAAACTCACTTATTGGCCCTCATTAAAAAACAAAGTTCTATTTCCGATTCCACTGCGAACGTTTTGAAACGTAATACATTGGAGGTTACAAAACAGTTCTAGACCCTAAACACATATCTTGCTAAAACGTTCAACGCAATTGAAAAACAACAAGATGACATTGGCATTAGTCAACACTTTTTATCTCTTACATCTTATTTAATTATGATTTTGACAAATTTTCAGCGTACTCAAGACATTATTCTGGATGTTATACTTGACTTGAATCATGCAAAAATCAATCCTCAGCTCATCACACCAAGGCAACTAAGTGACCAGCTCCAGCTGGTTCAAGCAAATCTTCCATCGAATTTAAGAGTGCCTAACGTTTCAGTGTTAGATATGTTCAAAATAATAACGGTCAAGGGACGAACTCTTCATGATTCAATCGTCTTCGAAATTTTAATTCCCTTAACCGAAGATCAGGAATTTCAAGTGTTCAATCTAATTCCATTGCCTATAAGACACAAGAACATGAGTCTCTTAGTTGATGTAACAAAACCATATCTTGCGGTTACGTTAGCCAGAGACAAATTTTTTGGTTTAACTGAATTCGAGTTCTCGTCCTGCAAACTTATAGCTCAGAGAAATCATCTTTGTACTAAAATTGTTCCAACGAACATTCATCAACACAATTTGCAGGTTTGTGAAATGGCTCTCCTTATCATGAAGATAGTGCTTTGGATGAATGTATTTTAAACGAAACACCATTCCAAAATAAATGGCACGCATTAAAACAAAGCAGTTGGCTATTTTCTTTGACTACAAATGCCACTGGCCTTCTCATTTGCAACGGAGTTACTAGCAGCATAGATTTAGTAGGCAATGGTGTGATTAATTTCAACGATATGTGTACACTAAAGGTTGGAACCACCATCATAAACGGACGCTCAAACTACCAGACTACGATAGCAAAATCATTCGTCCCAAGTGCAAAAATCGCTGACTGGATCGGAACCCGTAGCATTGCCAAAGACCTTGTCCCTCCATTGAAGGTAAGCTCAATTTAATTTAATGAAATTAAAAATCTTTCACAGAAAATAGAAGACATGAAGAAAGACATATCATCTTCAGAAGACCCCCACTTAAACATCCATGGTTTGAGCTACCTGCTGCTGATTATTATTATTGGGATGATAATTGTTTACTATCGACGACGTCAGGAGAGGCCTATTCCAAGACAAAGAAGAACAGTTCCTCGCTTTGAAGCCACAGCATTTTGAAGGTTAGGAGCCTTCAAGGAGGGGTGTATGTACAAACTTATAAACGTTTGTACGTTATTTAATTAATTTGCAAATATTTCGTTTCTCTGTAACGAGAGCTTCTGTGTGAACGATTGATTTAAAAGGTTCACCAGACGAAATACGATCTTTCGTATTTCGTCGATTTTGCTATTCCCACGGGAACGTAGTATTATATCTGCGTTTGTCACACAGAAGCTCATCGAAATTATTAAATTGTCAAAAATAAATTGTTAGAAATAAAATTATTGTATATTCAACATTCAAAACGATAAGTCGTGTTTGGATTTACTCTTTTAGCATACAGGTATGATCTTTTGTTTTTAATTTATGAATAAAATATTATGTAAAGTGTCTTTTTTTATGTATGCATATACTTAATTAATAATACAAAATAAAGTGAAAGGGAAATTAACTTTTTAAAAGATAAAGGATATAGGATAAACGAGTAAGGATAGTGGATAAGTAAAGGTACTTAGCTTTTTGGAGTTCGGGAATAAGTTGCGGTGGAGAGTTTGTCCTTAGGTTCGGTTGTAGTTTTAGGTGACGGTAATGAATGAGGTTGTAGATGTTGACCGATGTTGCTGGAGCTGTGATGTCGATTTTTACCCGACGCACATAAGGGTGCTGCAGACGTGGTAAGTACTAGTCGTACTTACTCCTGTAGTTGATGGTGTTGGTGATCTTGATCAGTTAGGTGTGTAAAACGTGGTGTTTGGCTGTTTTACAAGTTTTTATTATTTTTGACACGCTGGATTTACGCTTGGATAGCTTCTTAGAGAAATTGCCTCATGTTCCAGAAAATCTACAGCAACCTTGTAGGTTTGAGCAGGAAATTCTCATCTGGTGGGTTTGATGGATGGGATTATTAACGATTCGAGGGCGTCGATAGAGTCCGCTTCCAAGCTCGTGAAGGTTTGACCCTGTTCACGTGCCCAGATAAATCTCGAATCGAAAAACGATGAATCCCGTCGAAGTTTATATTATTTAAATGTTTTAATTTTATGTTAGATTTTTGCATTCTTCTAAAATTGTAAAATTCTATTTTTCGTTTTTATTCAACTAATTTTAACTTTTTGTTTTTTTCTTATTTTTTTGGACAGTAGTTTTATTTTTTTTCAGCGCACTTTTTTGAACTTATCCTCTTTACGTACCTTCTCCTCAAATTTTCTTAAATTACTTTTGGCTTCAACCTATCTCTTTGATTTCCCGCTGTGGTTTTAGAAAATTTCCCATGTCTTGGAAGCGTTTCCGACTAACTTTAAATCGAGTTTTTGAAAGTGATTTTTACCAGAAAAATCAGTTTTTGGTATTAAAGTTCAAATACGATTTTTCCAAAAATAATTATACCAAAATATCATATTTTTGGTAAAATCCATTTAAAACCGGATGCAGTTTCTACCATCCACTTAAAAGGGATTTCCGGGTCAACAGATCGTTTTAAGCGAATGGAGGCAAAAAAAAAATAAACAACTAGTTGACAACATACTATACTCTGTCCGATAAAAATTGGCAGTACAGGCCTTATGGGAGAGCTTTTTAAAATCAGTGGGACCTAACAGTTGCCAAACGAAAAATATGCCCCTGAAACACACAAGAAAACCACAGACGCACCATGGCATTGTTGTTGTAATTTCTTTACCAAGTGACGTACATCCCCCTATGACCGATCTGCCACACGATCTGTGGCAGAATGAAACTCAATCATCAAAGTTGTTTTTTAAAAGTATCCACAATACATAAGAGTTACCATTGGTAAACTTCCTTCATAAACTACTCCCTTTTCTATTATTTTTCTGAAAGAGCTTTCAGGATTAATGCTTTTTTCAAGCTGAATTCCATCAAAATAACTTGGAAAGCAAGTTATTGGAAATATTCACTCCTGGCCAAATAAAAATTGGTTCTCTAAAGAGATCAAATTGGTTGGATAAGAATATAGCAAGATTTATTACCTTATACTCCTCAAGCTCTAGAGGTTACAAGATGCTAAAAAAAAATTTCCCGCTTCCTGCTATTCGAACTCTTCAAACCTGGGCCCAGAAGCTGGAAATAACACCAGATTGTTTTCAGTTTTGACGAAATGAAAGTCAAAGAGTCCTACTGCTACGATAAATCTACCCACACAACGTTGAAACCAGCATCCTACGTGCAAGTAGGGATGCTTTGAGGTAAATTGACATTGTACATAGGAAAATTAAAACAAATGATTTAGGTGGTGAAAATAGGGGGCTGTATACCAGAGATCCAAATGATTATGTTCGAACCTGTTCGAACAATTTCAATTTTTTAAAATGATCGTTCGTGCTCGATCGTTTTCTGTCTATAATCGTAAATCATCTTACTTATAAACAAAAATACTCACAAACAAAACCATACAAATTGTTTGAACTCATGAGTATACTCGATCCTTAATACCCACGGATAAAATTACTCGTAAACAGATCGACTGTTCATAAACACTACGCTTTACTCGAAATGATCGAAAGTGATCGAAGTGATCGAAAAATTATGAACAGTTTGAACAATAGCCCTGTTCCATTGGAGGTGGTAGTTTACTCATGAGTAGATCTAGTACTACAAATAACACAAGATCTTCTACTCGAGGAGATACGAAAGTGTAGTTGCTGTAGTAGATTTCTACTCACGAGTGAACTACCACCTCCAATTGAACAGGGCTAATGAAAACAACCACTTCAAATTTCTAAGCCCTATTATGGGTACCTGTTGCATACTTTTTTTTAAATTTAGGTTTTGAGGGTTGATTGTTTGCGGTACAACTGCAATTAAAGCAGGTTATTTAATTTTACAATTGTGGTTTTAGAAAGGGTTTATCAGTGACTGCGTGGATAAAAAAGTAATTAGTCGTTAGGTAACAATACAAATGTGGTAGTACAGGTAGGTGCGTAAAAGAAACATATCCTTAAAAAATATGCAATAATGCGATTTGGGATGATTGTTTTTAAAACAAACTACTATTTTTTCGGGTAGGTAAACTGTAAATAATTTGATGATTGCGAATTCAAACTAAAAGATAAATCCAATTTAATTTTTTTTTTCATATAGGGTCAATGTGGGTAAATGTAAACAGGGGTAAATGAGAACATGGCTCATAACAAGCTTCAGTTAAATCTCTTTGACGCATACATTAGTACAAATCACGGACGCATGTATCTTTTAACTTATACGTCAAACTCATTGCTGTCAATAGAGAATTCATTCGACGAGTGTATTTTCCGTGAAAGATAATTTTTTAAAGTGCAAACAAGTCGTTAGTCTTTCAGAAATATTAAATACTTTGGCAGATTCAATTAAGTAAGTATAACTTGCAAATACTTTTTAGTTTTGAATTTTGATGTAGATTCTATGTGAAACAAACAAACTTTAAAATACAGGACATTTATGTCGATTTGCATGTGTTTACATTTGCCACAGAAAATTTGTCATAATGGGAAAATGTAAACAACGTATTCTGGGGGTAAATGTAAACTTATATTCTTGCTGAAATTATTGGTTTTATTAAAGATAAAGTATTTTTAGTCAATTACTATTGCTTAAGTGCCAGGTGCCACGGAGTCACATTTTAAAGTAGCCAACACATCAATTTCAGTAGATGATGTTGCAAAATCGGTCTTTGACGTAAAAAAAAAAAATATGACGTTCAGAGCTGCTCAGGATGCATATTGAGTGCCTATATAAAGAATCAAAGGAAGAAAGCAAAAACTTTTATTGGAATTTGAAAAATTTTTTGTCAAATACCTTCTTGAACGTTTTTCAAGTCGTTATCTATATGATAAAGAGGAAATTCTAAGTTTTAAACCACCGTTTACATTTACCCCGAATTTGTAAAAAAACACAAACATGGTGGGGTATTTGTAAACATGCCATATTTGACAGTTTTTAATTTAAACAATATGGGAAATATTTGTTTATATTTATAAAAAAGAATTGCCATCATTTCATATTTCGTCGCCCGAGTGTTGTTTTGTCGTAAACGCCAAAATGCACTTTTTTAAACTGGATATGTAGTAATAGGTTTTAGAACGTTCTCTTTTCATTTCTGTTATCAGATTTGTCCTATCGTTTACCGTTACTGAGATAATTAGTGTGCATTTTGTCGTATATCCACAAAATAAGCATCGGATTAGCGTTGGTTTGTCGTAAGCGCCAACTTTTGGCGTTTACGACAAAAATTCTATGTATTTTTCAGCTTTTTTTTCTTCAGTATTGGTTTGTCGTACGTCGTACAAAACAGATAGGGTAGAAAATTTCGAACTTGTTTTGTCTTACATGTATGTAGGTAAATAGAATATAAACAAATATAATAAACCTACTAGAAAAGTATTTATTGAAAAAAAAAGACTTCATGTGCTATAAGGACATTGAATTTAAAAACTAAGGGCTGCATTAAGCTTTGTGCTACTTGAGGTACTATTCCTAAAGGTGCAAGGAAGAAAAATGTGCATCTGAGAGACATCTCAAATGTTGTATTTAATTTTGTCATGGTTCTTGTCGTTTGTTCCTGCCGCTAGATACTTGACCTCATCCTCGGTCGCAAGTACCGCTTATAAATATGTACACTTGTTGATCTTCTATCGAACACAAGATCAAGAAGTCGACCGTCGGTCGCGGGCGCCGCTTCGTTCAAGCGCGTTGTCTTGAGCGAAGTGAAAAAAGGTCGCAGTTTTATTGTTTTATTGTTGTACACCTATTGATCTTGTCACTTCGTACGCGCGCGCTGTCTTCAACGAAGTAAAGTGAAAAAAAGGTTGCTGTTTTATTGCTGTATACTTATTGATCTTGTATCGAACACACAAGATCAACAAGTCGACTGTAGTCGTGGGCGCCGAGCCCGTGGCGCCTCTTCGTTCACGCGCGTTGTGGTGAACGAAGCGAAAAAGGGTTGCTGTGAGTTTTGTTATTGCACCCGCTCGCAAAAAACACCTGCTGGTCGAAAATTATTTTTTTAAGGCACCATTGTTCTTCGCTAAACTTGCGTTATTGTCTTGCAAATTGATGATACTGATGATACTTTTACACTATTTTATAAAGCGAGCGGTAGACAAGTGGAATATAAAAGCTCATCAATATTTAAAACATATAAAAAGTCTACCACAGCAACTCCTGTAAATTTGTTCAGCCAATGTCTTCAAATCTAATAAATCTAACTCGATAACTAAGGATAAGATTATTGATATTAAAAGCCTTTTCATATTTATGCCTAAATCAGACCAAGAATATTATGAAGCGTTATTCAAATCAAAAAATTAGAATAAATTCTTTAGTTTGATATTTATTTAATTTACTTTTATTTATGACCATTGACCATTCATATATTAATTTATTAATTGAACCAAACTAGGTTTATTTTTATTTTATTTCTTTCATATTTAATAGGCGAAGGATGACTTTTATTTTTTGTTAAGATATTTTTTAATTTTTTTTTATGTTTATGGTCATATTTTTTGGTTTTTCTTTATTTTAAATCTATTTATTTTAATAATTGAGCCTCTAAGTCAAACCAATACTACTTCTATGTAATAACAAGAAACTATTTTTTAAATGTTTAATTAATAAATAAAAACGAACTGTGAACATTTTTTTATTTATTTTCTTAGTATTGGAATGTTGTACGTGCGCCTACTTTGTCGTACGTGTACGGGATGGAAAAAAAGTTGATTTTGGTGGCGTTTACGACGAACTGATTTTGGATAAAAACCTTGATAACTTGAAAACTAAAGTAGATGTGACAATTTTGACAACATAAATATGAAGAAGATATCGCACAAAATATTCTATTAAAAATTGAAAAAAATCTATCGGCCAGTTTTTTTTTATAAAAGCTCAAACCTTAAAATGCGATTTCCCAAAATTCCAAAATTGGCGTATACGACAAAACAATTCTCAGGCGACGATTTGCATTTGAAGATACCTGTCAAGTTGTTCCGTAAAAACATATTAAAATCTAAAGTCAAAAGAAAAAAAAGACATGAAATTGTTTACATTTACCCACATTGACCCTACATATACAAGTGCCATAATTTTTAACTTAATATAATTTATTCAATTTTTTGTATCTAACATTAAGTTTTATTTAATTTTTTTTTCTGTATTTTATTCTAATATGTTTTTATTCATTTCATTGCCTTGTCAAATTAATTAATTTAAATAAAACAAATGTAACTTGCTTTTGTGTACCACACTGATTCTCTTTTTATTTATGCTACAAGAAAAACCACCCTCGAACACTATGAACATTTCCTTTCCAGTTCGAGTAAATTCGATCCACCCAAGCTTTTGATGTCGTACAAGCCGATCGTCAAAAAGTTAAACTGGCAACGAAATTATTTTCGCACACTGTTGCTAAGGCGCTATAACTTCCAAGATGGAAGTTGGGAAGAATGCTACAGTTTGCTGAAATATGTATGTATAGTATAAATCAACAAAAGAAACTAAATCAGTTCATAAATATTTTTAATAACATTTTTTACACAGACAAATGATTGCTTCGACGTAATGAACGTTCGTTCACCATACTCTGATTCCAGAGAGAGGGTCCACGCTTATGGACTTCATTTAGAATCACAAAACGTGATCCTAAATAATATGACTCAAATGGTAAGAAACATGCGGGTTAATGGAAAGAATTCTCTGCTTCCATTCCAAAAAGGTGAATACAGAAGATAATTTTGTGAAAAATATGACTAATTGAATCTTCTATTTTAAAGGTATTGTGCAATCTAACACCGCCTTACAAATGTTGCACAAAAAAATGGAAGATCGTTTTGGTGTGAAGTTTATAATAACATACCGCTTGAACCAAGATGTTTTGGAAAACTTTTTCGGTGTCATTCGTTCCAAAAGAGGACTTCACGACCACCCTGATCGCCAAGAATTCAAATACAGGCTGCGGTCATATATTCTTAGACATGTTATATAACTTTAAAAAAGTTATATTATGGGAATTCGCAAGGATTAATATTTAAACAACTCTACTTGTTAACGTATTGAATGAGACTCACCTTGTCTTGTCATTCCGATCATCGCGAGCCCAACTTCCTCAGTGGATAATCGTCGGCACGTTTAAGGAGTCAGCACAATTCAATTATTGTCTTATTGCACTTTGATTGACCCAAAACAATATCCGAATGGGCAATCAAAGTGAACATTACAATTGAAGTGTGCTGAGTTCAACGCACAACGATTTCCTCTGGTAGGTATGGAAGAGGGCACAACATCCCTCCCCACCCGGAGGAAGAACTCACCATCAACCGGATGACGATCGACAAGATTAAATAACAAATATTTATTTTGCATTTTCTTATAATATAACATTTAATTTCTTATTATCTATAAATTATCTTTTTTGAAGTTATACTTCTTTTGCGGCGTTGGGGCGAAAATTTACTTTTTGACAAGAACTGTCAAAGGGATTAGCAAGTAGCGCCATTTCAACCCAGCGCGGTAAGAAATAAAACTATTGTAAGCAATAGGTATGTTTGGGTTCTTTTTAAACAAACATATATTAGGTCTGTTTGGGTACTACCTAAAACAGAAATATTTTTACTTTTTTCGACTTTTTTTTAACCCAATTCCTGTTTGGGTACTCTGTTATTGTGCACTTTTTTCACAAAAAAGATGGCCGCGAGAGAGAAAATAATTTCTGCTTCTTGCGATTTTCTGCCCAAAAAATTTTTTCGGACAAAAAACTGAAATCTGTGAAAAGGTAGTGCTTTCTCTGTTTTACATATTCGGTCTTGTCGCACAACATAAACAAAAAAAACTATAAACATGACGATATGCTTTTTTCTTGTGTTTTAATTTTAATTTATTGCGTTACAGTGGCTTAGTGCTTAAAATATATTATAAAATTCGAAGTAAAAATTATAAAAAAAAGTATTTGACGAGTTTTGATATTTTTCGTTTTTTTTTTCTTTGTTTACTTTTTTGGAAGCAGAAAAGTTTGAACAAAAAGCGTTTGGGTTCTCTTGAACAATTTTTCTTTCTCTGAGAGGATTTCATCCCCACTCCTTAAAATTTGACAGATTTCATATTTTTGTCCAAAAAGAACCCAAACAGACCTATTAAGGAGTGGGTATGAAATCCTAAAATTTTGTAAAAGTACCGAAACACTAGGTCTGTTTAGGTACTGCCTAAAACAGAAATATTTTTACTCAACTTTTTTTTTCTTTTTTTTTTTATTGCGTTGCGTGGTGTAATACTCAAAATAAAGTAATATTTTATGAACAAAATAATAAAAAAGTGTTTCGAAAACAATACAAAGTGGTTTTTATATTTTTTTCAATTTTGTATTTATATTTTTTCATGAACAAAAAGTAAAAACATGGCGATGTGGCTATGTTTGTATTTTTATTTTTTTTTATTTAGTTTCAGCTTTATTTTATAAAAAATATTTTATGTAAAAAAAATAAAAAAAAAGTGTTTGAAAAACAATATCTACCTAGAAAGTGTTTTGATATTTTTCATTTCTTTATTTTATTTTCAATTGGTGTTGATGTTTACATTTTTTTGTTGTTGTAAAAGTAGCAGAAAATTTTGTGTTAAAAGCGTTTGGGTACTTTTACACAATTTTTCTTTCTATGAGAGGATTTCATCCTCACTCCTTAAAACTTGACATGACAGGTTTCATATTTAAAAAAAAGAACCAAACAGGCCTACTTTAAACAAAAAACCAACAAAAAATGTAAACAACAACACCAATTGGAAATGAAAATAAGGAGACGAAAAATATAAAAAACAACTCTCTGTTTTGTTTTTGAGACCATTTTTTTTAATATTCATTTTTTTTAATAAAAACACAAGACAAAGCCATACCGCCATTTTTGAAATTAGTGTTGTTCATCAAAATATTATGTTATCAACAACATCATATAAGAAAAATGAAAAATATCAAAATATTTTCTATTATTTTTTCCCACACTTTTTTTCTTATTATTTCTTCAAAAATTTATATATTTAAAGCACTAAACCACAAAAACGCAATACAAAAAAAAATAAAAACCCAAGACGAGGCCACACTGCCATGTTTGAAGTTTGTTTTGTTTATGTTATGCGCCAAGGCCACTGATCTCAATAACCCTTCAAGCAAACGAGTCCGACCTCGGTCCGAATCGACTCCGACGTGAGTCCGACCTCGACTACGAAACGGATCCCACGGCCGCTCAAATTAGTATGGAAATTTGAATCACCGCGGAGCCGATTGCATGTGTATTGGTATTATCACCACGATTTCTCCTTCTATTTTGTGTTCATACAAAAAAAGTTGCAAGTGTGTGAGTGCAACCTCGTTTTTGGCGTTTTGAGGTCGGAGTGTCTTTTCTGAGCTCCGATTTCTTGCTTGAAGGGAAAACACTTGTAGTGGATTAATTACAAATAAATATGTGTGTATGGGTTCTTTTTGGACAAAAATATGAAACCTGTCAAATTTTAAGGATTGGGGACGAAATCCTCTGAAAGAAAGAAAAATTGAGCAAAAGTAGCCAAACAATTTAAGACTTTTTTTTTAAACACCAACAAATGTAAATAACAACAATAATTGAAAAAAAAAATAAACGAAAAATATAAAAACCACTTTGTATTATTTTTGAAACACTTTTTATATTATTTTTTTTTCATAAATATTAATTTATTAATATATAAAAAAAAAAAAAAAACACAAGGCAAGGCCATGTTTGCAGTTTGTTTTGTTTATGTTGGGAGTACCCCAGCGGAACTTCTGTTAGTGAGAAGTATAACTTCAATCGCGTGTACATGTGTACACACACGTTTTTTATTTTTACATATCAATGGTTTATTTGTTTAATTTAACATACCTATGGTTTATTTGTTAATTATTTGTTAATTAATTAATAATCTTATTAATTAATGATGAATTTTTAATACATTCATATTTTTAAATTTAAACCATTTTAATCAAATTATATTATGGAACTTATAAATGTAATGTAATTAGGTATTTTATTATGTTTAAATAGAATGTTTAATTTTGAATATTTACATATAATATTTTTATTTTGTATTCCATATTTGCAATTTTACTATATTCGGTCAGTGTGTTTAAGCTTGGTGTTGTTTGACTGTTTGGCTGCTTGCTGCTTATCTGGCGGTTGTCGTTTACCGTGTCCGTAGTGTATTGTCTTGTCTGAGATTGCAGTCTGCTTCATTGAGATAACCAATTTCCATTACTATATTCTATCAAGCACAACATGATTTTGCCTATTGAGTTTCGACCAGACTTATTTTGGAATCTAAATAAATTTGAATCATATTCATCTTCATAACTTCAAAGTTGAATGTTTCCCAGCAAGAATATTTGTACGGGACCGGAAGCATCAGCACTACTATCAATTATGTGACTGTTGCAGAGATCTCTCGGCGTTAAGATACCCAGAGTACACATTTAGTATGTATAGGTAGATTTTAGATGCTTGTAACTACTTCAAGTTAGTTATCCCTTCGATCTTATGTTTCACGCTTTTATTGAAATGAAACATTGTTTTGATTTAATTAAGAGGTCGGTAGTTTTATATTTCAGATGTTTGTAGACATGTAGCACTTTTCGAATTTAGAGCTGGATAGGTGGTTCCCCTCCTCACCTGGGAGTCGATTTTTTGTTGCAGTTTAGACATTTGGAAAAATTTAAACGAGATTCGATTTATCTCTGGTACCAGCATAACATTTTTTCCATATTCCACAGCATCTTTTCCAAAATTTAAACTTGACCATTTATTTTACAGTAATAATTTACATATTTTTTTTTTATTTGTTGAATGAAATTGAATACATATATGTAATTTTATTATATATTTTTTTTTATTATTTATTTTAATAAATTTAATTATATTGTTCTTATTTTTACAGCAATTTTTAAGAACTTATTACGTGTCATTAATATTTAATAGGTAATTGAATTTAAATTGTTGGCTTAAGTTTTAAAGAACAAAAGATGAAATTAATTGATTTTTAATTAATTTTTATCATTTCTTTAGTTATTTACCAATCAATTGTATTCTTTATTTTGTTTTTATTATTTTTTTTATAGGAAATTAGTATATGATATGATATTTTCTTAAAGATATAGACCAATCAATTATATATCATTATGTCTTTAGTAATTTTATTATTATTATTAATTTTTTTTTGTGTTATAAGTTTCAATACATAATATATTTTTTTTTGCAGTTTTTAATTTAAGAAAATTTTATTATAATTATTAATTTTTTAGTGTTATGAGTTTGAATACATAATTATAATTATTCTCTTTTTTTCAAAATTGAATTTTCGGACTTAATATTTTTTTTTCTTAAATTTCCAAGATTTCATAACTAATCAATTAATCTTTAATTTATTTGAACCTTAATTTTTTTTAAATATAAATCAACCGATCATATTTTTTTTTTGATAATACCTAGATTTTGTTGTAGTTAGTAAAATATATCTTTTTTTGTGATATTAAGAAAAAAAAGGAAAGAAACTGGAAAGATGAATTAAGGTATGGATGAAAGGAAAGGTTTTGGTTTAAGAATTTTTACATCTATAAGTTATCTGAAAATAGAAAAAAATGGGTTAAATGCCCTTAAACAAAGATAAATATTTTGAATATAATTAATTTGTAGTATCTAGTTTAAAACTCAATACCTTACAGGATTTAGTTTAAGTGGTTATGCTCGGTGGACCCACGGACATGTGCCTCTTGCTTGATTGACCGATCTCAATTTTTGATTGTCGTTGTTCACAGAACTTCTTAGATTTTTCACTAAGAAGATGTGACTTCGATCAAAAAAATCGTCTTTATCTCGCTTATATATTTAAAAAAACATGTTAGAGATTAAGTTTAGGGCATTATCCAATGTAAACATTTTTTTAGGGGAAGAAACCCTCGTTTCACTTAATTTGTGACTCCTGTTTTGTATTTGTTTTGAAGAGGTTCTTGGAGATTCGGTACCTTCTTTATTTGAAGTAAATAGATATATGTATAAGGGGAAATTGTGATACCAGCTTTCTGTTGTTATCCAAAAATTTTAATGTGTTGGTAACAGAGTCAATTATAGCATAGCTCCCAAGAATATCCCTGCCTATTATACCATCGGCGGGTATGTTATTTAGGCCATCTATTATATTCCATTTTAATTTCATTTTTCTCTTCAAACTCGACCGAATTGAACCTAAAGTTTCGCCAATCCCTTCAGAAGCTAATTTTACCTAACTTTTTTCTTAAGTGCATATTTTTACAATATTTTTTTATGCACTATTTTTTAAAAAGCTTGCTTCTACATTTTCGTCTACTAAAACCCAAATTTTACCTCTCTTAGCATTTGGAAATGCTAGTTCTATATACATATTTTTCTTGGATTCTTTATTGTTAAATTTGTTTTTCACTTCAATGATGATTTTATGAATTTTTGAATAAAATTCATAAATCATATCTAAACATTTAATGAATACTGAAAACAATTGTGAAATAAAAAAAAATGTAGTTAAAAACTGAAGGTACTTTAAAGTCAGAAATTTTGTTTGTTTTAACAAAGGAGATTGACGTTTTGGCAGATTTAGTAACTTGAGTGTATGGGTAAGGGACGACTTGTTTGTTTTTTGGTAAAATTGGTCTTTTGAGAATGTCCCAATTATATTTGATAAAATATCACCTTTTAAATCTACACTCATTCTCAGAGTGGCCAACCCTGCGGGTTTGCGCTTCTAATTGACTTTTGGGTACAGAAAGTGTTCTTTGAGGTTTTCCATGTGCTTTACAGGTATTGCGGAAAAAAGTATTTCTCCTAAACCTAAAATAAGCACTTTTGTGGTTTGTTTTCTTGCAGAATCTACGAACCACTTTCTCTGAGGTACTTCTTACATTAATTTCCTTTAGAGGAAATCTTTGCCAATCTTTGGTTACAGATGCTGTAACCTTTCCACTTTTTGAGGTGTGACACATGATTATTTTAATAATAAAAAAAAATCTAGTCACTTGGACTCAGACAATATATTTATATTATTTATGTATTTATAATAATTTGCTTATCCCAAACCCTAACTTGAAGTTTTAAACTGACCTACATTAACTAAAATTAGTTTATATTGGCCGTAAAACAACTCAAGCTAATTTAACAAACAAAACTATAAGCACATCGTTTAAAAAAAAAGTGAACAAAAAACGAAAACGATGCAAAACAAAAAAATTAAAAACAAAATTATACTTACCTGCTTAATGACATAAAGTCGCCCTAGTATTGAAGTGCCGTATACGCCATTTTTACATTTTTGGGAAATCGCATTTAAATGTTCGGAAGATAATTGCGAAAGAACTAACCGCTGGTATTTTTTGATATTTTAGTATGATATATAATTAAAATGTGTCTTTTATATACATGCTATTGGACATCTGCAATTCGTTTTATTTTCAAAATATTTAAATTTTTGTCCAAAATGAGTTTGCCGTATACGCCATGAAAATCAGAAGTTTCTTTTATTCATATACACGTACGTCAAAGAAAAACATAACGTACGCCAAAACAATTCTCAAAATTTTCTTGCATTGCATGAAAAATTTGACGTATATGCCAAAATTTCTTGTTTTTGTCAAAACAATAGTGAATATCTCGGCAACGAAAAAAGATAGAAAAAAACGGATAGCAGATTTGAAAAGAGCAACTTCGAAAACATACGACTGCATACCTAGTTCAAAAAATGCAATTTGGCGTATACGGCACTCCAATACTAGGGCGACGTAATACGTACACACATAGATTAAGTGTAGTCGTTGTCAATTCGTCGCCCTAGTGTTGAAGTGCCGTATACGCCATTTTTACATTTTTGGGAAATCGCATTTAAATGTTCGGAAGTTAATTGCGAAATAACTAACCGCTGGTATTTTTTGATATTTTAGTATGATATATAATTAAAATGTGTCTTTTATATACATGTTATTGGACATCTGCAATTCGTCTAGTTGTCAAAATATTTAAATTTTTGTCCAAAATGAGTTTGCCGTATATGCCATGAAAATCAGAAGTTTCTTTTATACATATACACGTACGTCAAAAAAAAAACATAACGTTCGTCAAAACAATTCTGAAAATTTTCTTGCATTGCATGAAAAATTTGACGTAAATGCCAAAATTTCTTGTTTTTGTCAAAACAATAGTGAATATCTTGGCAACGAAAAAAGATAGAAAAAAACGGATAACAGATTTGAAAAGAGCAACTTCGAAAACATACGACTGCATACCTAGTTCAAAAAATGCAATTTGGCGTATACGGCACTCCAATACTAGGGCGACGAATTGTGGTTTCGTATTCTAATTGATGTATGTTGCACTTTGAATTTTTTCTCAAAATCTTCTGTTTAGGAAAATATTATATTAGCAAGTCTAAAAATGGAGAAAGCATGATAAGCAATTACTCTATATGCCCATATAAACACTTTTGCTAAATATTTGCCTAAAATATTTTAAATGAAATTTTGAACTTCAAAGAACGATTTTTTTAAAGAAAGTGCTTTTTTGTTTTTTATTAAAATAAATTACAAAATCATTCTTTTTTGACAATCATGCACTGATTACTTATAAATAATGTTATTTTTTTCTTTTTAAAAGTTGTTTTTTTTTTTTTTAATTTGAAAGAATGCAAAATAAGCTTTCAAAAAAGCTATTGCACAGTATTCTAGGTCTTTTTCTTGATTTTATAAATTTTTTTTATTAATTTAAGGTTACATTTTCAGAAAATTGCCTCTCCCACCGGAACGAGGGGTGATACAGACCCCTTCCCATTCAATTATTTTCTTAGGTTAAACTGAAGAACTATTTCTTAAAACAAAGTTCACTTTTTAAACAAAAAAATAAAACATAATTCAAAATTAAAGGTTTTTTCAAATGTATTAATATTTTGTCCCCTTTCTTAATTTAGGGAGAAAAATTAAAATTTTAATGGAAAAAAGTTCATAAAATTCAAGAAGACTATTAACTTTAGTTACAAAACCAAATAAAGTGACAAAAAATGTCTTATTATTTGTAGAAGTAATTAATATCACAAATCGACCTATTCTGCCCCACTGTGCGACTGCGCCAATGTTATATAACTTTAAAAAAGATATATTATGGGAATTCGCAGGGATTAATATTTAAACAACTCTACTTGTTAACGTATTGAATGAGACTCACCTTGTCTTGTCATTCCGATCGTCGCATTTAAAGAGTTAGCACAATTCAATTATTGTCTTATTGAACTTTGAACAATATCCGAATGGGCAATCAAAGTGAACATTACAATTAAAGTGTGCAGAGTTCAACGCACGACGATTTCCTCTGGTAGGTATGGAAGAGGGCACAACAGACATCACGAAGGTGCACTCTCGGAGAACGGGAATGTAAGTGTGAATGACACACCAGATCTGAGGTTGGAGGAGGAATCTTTTTCAGGTTTGATATTTACATGAATAAATTTAAACCTTATTATATTTTATGACCCTGAAATTAGCCCACAGCCGACAAACCAAAATTTTGGTAGCTTATATTTCAGACACATTAAATAATTTATTAATTTTTACAAATGTGGAAATGTTTATTTCGTGATTGAAAAAAAGTTATCGGCTATATGAATGTAAAATTTTGGAATCAAAATAGAACTTTGGTAAGCTCTCCTGGGCAATCCAATTTTCCAAATATCATGAAATTTGGTCAAAATACTTACAATACTATTCTCTAAATGTTTCTTCTGTCACTTTTTTCAAATTTAGCCTACAACTTTTAGATGACATGTGCCTTTTTTAGTTTTTTTTTATGCCTTTCGCTAAAAATTTGAAAATTTTTAATTTCGTCAAATTTTTTGTGCTTATGTTCATTGCTTTATATAATTTAAAAGAAATTAGCGAGCAATCAGAAATTGTTGTCGCCAAAAAAATGTTGTATTTTTTAAGCCTCAATAAAAGCAAGTGTTGAATGAAAAAAATTATGCCTTTTTGGTAAAAAAAAGCCTCAATGCCTCAGTCAATGAAATTTATGCCTAAAAGGCATAATTATGCCTCAGTTGGCATCGCTGGACTGAAAAGTAATAGAATAAAACGAATTGATTTTACACTTTTTTAATTACGAAAATATCCGTCCACTTATTTTACAAATATTTAATTATTATTTTTTCAAACAAAAAGAAAACATCTTTGATTTGTTTACATTTCTTTCTATTAGTCCAGTCAAATAAGGGTTTCACCTCGGAATGAATGCTAATAGAAATTTTTCTTGCTCAATATCTTCGTTTTGACATTCTATAACATACCTCAAAAGTCTAGAAAAATCTCATGTCCGCAAGTCACGATTTTGAAGGTCAAAGCGCGAAATGGAGATTTTCAAAATTAGCAATAATAGACAATGATATTATATAGGGGAGAGGTGCGGACAGTGAGACACCCTTTTTTTAAATTGGTATATCTTAGAATGTTTTCAAGATAATTTAACGAAACTTTGAAGTCAGTTTAAGACATATTTTATCTTAATGTTGCAAAAAACTTGAGCTAAAGAATGAATGAGAGCATCACATTGGACTAAAATGTAGAAAAAGTCAAAACGTCTCACTGTTTGCAAAGGGTGCGATCAGTGAGACATTCTCAGATGAAAAAAAAATTAACGAAAACGTCATATAATTAGGTAATTGACAAGTATATAATTAATTAATTTATGTTACTTTAACCCATTTTTTTCAAAAAATGTAACAAAAAGCCCAAAAAAAACGAAAGAAAAAACACTACGAAATCATATTGAAGTCATGCTTAAATAATAGATTTTTTTTAAAATCTTATGTCTCACTGTTTGCTTTTTTAAAAATCTATGTCTCACTGTTTGCTTTTTAATAATGTCTCACTGTTTACTTTTTGTCATTTTTCGGAAAAATATAAAATTACAAAAAACGAGAAGGAATTCTAATTACATGAAATTTTTTTATGAAAAAACATATAAATATAATACATATGTAAAAAAAGTTCTGTTCACTAACCAGATTTTTTTGTGTTATACACTCTTTTTATAACACTCCAAAAACTACTTTCACCTGATTTTGTGTGATATTTTACGGTGTAGTAAAATGGACAGCTTTAATTTAGTCGGGACAAAATTAAAAGACGCAGACGAGGAAATAAACGTTTTGACCCAAACTAGCGTTACTGTGCTTATTTTCAGGAAAGAGAAAAATGGATTGTCTCACTGTTTGCACTGTCTCACTGCTCGCACCTTTCCCCTACACATATGATACATGACTTCGAGGTATTTTTTAATGCTGATGCCAAAAATAAGAGTTTTTTAGATTTTTGACATAAGTTATAAAATATCCAAACAAAGATAGAAACAAAAAAAATAGCCTATTAGAACTAATTCCAAGATTGTACCAGGATGTTTTTTAATGCTTATCCTAAAATTTCCCCTTTTGTCAAAAAATACCATTTTGTCATATATATGTATGAATGTTTTTTTTTCATTGCATTGTTTTTATTCTTAATGATAATGAATATAAATACCTTCACGCAAAATTTGGTTCCGCTACCATAACTTTTAAGGGTTTTTCGGTAGTAAGTTTGCAATTATTATAATTGTTGAACTACGTTCTAACTACGTTTTAACTACGCTCAACTACGTAAAAAAAGTAGCGAAAACGAAACTGCAAAGTGTAATCGTCTTAAGGACATTGTGTTTGCACCTTGCATTTTTCAATCCCATTCAACCAGTTTCAAGTTCCATTCATTCAAATTACTTCATTCAATCATTCAACCACCACCAACTTCACTCAAAGCTGTCATTCTTTATTCATTCTTTTTCTAACATTCAAGCATTCAAGCCACCAGTTCTCCATTTTCTATTATTTTTGCTCTTTTTTATCTTAAACTATTAAAACTTAAGACTAAATTATTTAAAAGTACTTACTTATAACTAAAAATTTAAAGTATAATAAAATAAAAGTCAATTAAATCTAAAAACAACAAAAAAAGGGTGCATCCATTTTCATTTTTCGCATTGTGGAATTTACAACAAAAAGGAAACTATTCGGCAAGTGTCGCCGTTCATACATTTGGTCCTTCGAGCCGGATACCACGTGCGGAAAGAAATCCACACATTACTCAGCCATCCGAGAAAATTTTTGATTTTTTTGGAATCAATCGAGCGTTTTTTATATTGGACGCACCATATCGCTACGATTTGCAAACCTTTTGGCGAAAAATCGTCAAAAAATCGTGGTCAGCATCGTGGTCGTCTTCATCATCATCGTTGTTGTGCATTGTGGCACATATTTGGAGTCCTGGTGCTCTTTCATCATCGTCGTTGTGCATTGTGGCACATTATTTGAATTTTGGTGCCTTTCTAATCATCGTTTTGAGTTGTGGCACATCCTATTTTATAGTCGTGGGGCGTGGTGGTGCATCATTTTCAATAGTTGTGCATTGTGGCACTTCATATACATCGTTGTGGAGCGTGGTGGCTCATTATTTCATCATTTGTGCGTTGTGGCACATTATTTAATTGTCGTTTACGAAGTGGTACATCAAAACCACTACTTTTCATCGTAGTTGTGCATTGTGGCACACTTTTTGATCAACGGAGTTAACTGTGATTCAGTACCGTTACAGTCACCGTTATTTTTTATCGTGATTGTGCATTGTGGCACATTTTTTGGAAAAACGAAGTGAACTGTGACTCATCACCGTTACAATCTCCGTTATTTTTCGTCGTGATTGTGCATTGTGGCACATTTTATGATCGTTGGAGTTAACTGTGATTCATCTAAACCGTTACAGTTACCGATATCATCACGCCATCATCATCACCACCCCACTCATCGTGTTAAAAGTCACCACTCATCGTTTTCGAAATCATCAATCATCATCTTTAAAGTCATTATCATCATTTGCGAAGTCGTCATCATTATCATCATGTACAAAGTCATCATCTTCATCTTCAAGATCATCAGTAATCCTGTATATCATCAAGCATCGTAAAATTTAAATGTACAAGGTACTTTATACAATTATATACTTTAGTGCTTTTGTAGAAAACTATATTTTTTGCATTATAAATTTTTATATTTAATTTTTCACATATATTTTGATTCGTTTTCATTTTTTTATACGTATTTGGTATCAATATCGTACAATTCACTTATTGCAAATCGTATCTATCGATTTTTTAAAATCATTTTGTTTTTGGTGAGAATCTTTTTAAACGCGGGTTAAAATTACATAGTTATTAGCGTCATAATGAGTTTGCTAGACGATTTAATTTTTGCATCCGATCAATTGGTTGAATTTTATGCGGCCTTTAAGGCAAAACCAGCCACAGCTCATTCGGTTTCGTTGCTCGAAGCATTTCAAAGCGAATTAAAAAGTTTATGGCAAGACGTTAAGTTTGCCTATGCGCCATGCATACGAGGAGACGAAGATCTAAAAGATTCATTATGCGAAGTTAAAGCAAAATATCAAAGTTCCTCTTCAACGTTCTTTCAATGTTCAAGTGACATTGCGGATTTATTGAAAACACTTAATGCAAATCCTAAAGTTTCTAACGATCCAGGTGTACAAAGTACTCTTCCAAACAGTGAACATTCCCACAACATAAAAGTCCCTGCTTGCGATACGCAAGATTTTCATGGCAATTATTTAGAATGGCCTTCTTTTAGGGATATGTTCACTGCTGTTTATATAAACCATTCAAAGCTTAGCGATGTACAAAAACTTTTTCATCTACGGTCTAAAACAAAGGACGCAGCTTTTAATATCGTAAATAAATTTGGTTTAACCGATAATAATTTTCAATTGGCTTGGAATGCTCTAAAGGAACATTATGAGAACAAACGAATTTTAGTTAACAATCAAATACAGATTCTTTTAAATCTAAAACCCATTTCTTTCGAATCCGCAAAGGATATTAAAAATTTGCAAAGTAGTATCAACGATGCTTTGATCGCACTAAAGTCATACGATATCCAAACCGATGAGTGGAATGCAATCATTACTTTTCTTTGTGCATCTCGTCTCCCAGATACGACACTTAGTCTATGGGAAACATCTTTAAGCAAACCAACCGAAATTCCTTCATGGGAAACTATGAATACGTTTTTAACAAATCGGTATCGTATTCTTGAGAGTGTTTCTGAGATGAAACTTAACTCTTATAACAAAACACAAAGTATCAAACCTGTAACGTCACAAGTTACGAAATCAAAACCACTTAGAAACTTTCATATGAAAGTCGTTCCTGCATGTCAAGTATGCAGTGAACAACATCCACTTCGCACTTGTCCAATATTTTTGAAAATGTCTGTTGATGACAGGCATCAAACAGTGCGCAAACATAAGTTTTGTTTCAACTGTCTTGCAATAAATCACAATCTTAATCAATGCAAAAGCACAAGCACCTGCCAACGATGTAAAGGCAGGCACCATACGTTACTTCATTTTGAAAAAAAGGTTCAATCCTATAACTAACTCACGAAAAAGTTCGTCTTCCTAGCCCTAACTGACCAAGGCTCTGAAGTTTCATTCCTGTCAGAAAAATTCCAAAAGCTCATAGGTCTTCCCACTGAAAGTACTCAAGCCAATATATGTGGTATGGGTTCAACTGTTACTGCTTCCGCTTCAAAACTTTGCAATTTTACTCTTAAGTCTAACTTAAATAATTTTGAAATAGAGACTCGAGCATTAGTTTTGAAAAAAACTCACTAGTAATCTTCCAGCAGTATCAATGGATCTTGATCAAACACACTGTAATTTTAACTTTCCGTTGGCAGATCCTTTCTTTTATCAGAGTTCAAGTATTGATATGCTCATCGGAGCAGATCTTTATCCAGATATAGTTTTGGAAGGGGTGAAGAAAAATGTTTTAAATTCATTATTAGCACAAAACACAGTACTCGGCCCTTATGACGATATTCCCACCATTTCAAATTTTTCAACTTTTGTCTCGTATAGTGACGAGCCTCCACCAAGTCACTGTATTGAAAGATTTTGGGAAATCGAGGAATTACCTCAAATTTACCTACTTTCTCCATCCGACCAATATTGTGAAGATTTATATCGAAGTACAACTTTTTTTACTCGGCCCTTATGACGATATTCCCACCATTTCAAATTTTTCAACTTTTGTCTCGTATAGTGACGAGCCTCCACCAAGTCACTGTATTGAAAGATTTTGGAAAATCGAGGAATTACCTCAAATTTACCTACTTTCTCCATCCGACCAATATTGTGAAGATTTATATCGAAGTACAACTTTTCGAGATGCAACTGGAAGATATATTGTTAAATTACCCTTTAAGAATCCTACGGATGAACCGCAGTTGGGCACCTCACGTTTCAATGCAATGAAACAATATCTTCGAAACGAAAAAAGTTTAATGGGTAAGCCCACTGTTTAAACTGAATACGACAGAGTCCTATCTGAGTATATTGAATTAGGTCATATGTCATCCACGCCACCTTACGAGTTGTGGAACGATGGTTGTGTTCAATCTTTTTACATGCCACACCATGCTGTTTTAAAGCCCCAAAGTACCACTACAAAACTGAGGGTCGTTTTTAACGCATCTTGCTCATCCTCCAATGGCAACAGCCTAAACGATCTTTTGTATCCAGGTCCCGTTCTTCAAAGTGACATTACTTTACTCCTTCTTAACTGGCGTTTCTATAGGTACGATTTCAACGGTGATATTGAGAAAATGTACCGCCAAATTGGTATTCATCCTGACCATGCACAATATCAACGCATTTTATTCCGCCCCGATGGTGATCAAAAGGTCGTCGATTATAATTTAAACACTGTTACGTTCGGAGTAAATTGCGCTCCATATCCCGCAATACGCACTCTTCATCAATTAGCATCCAATGTTGAAACCAGTTTTCCTTTGGCTTCAAAAATCCTTAAAAAGGAGTTTTACGTGGACGATGTCCTTTCTGGCGCTCACGATATTTTATCAGCACGTAAAGCACAAACGGAACTTATAACGGCTCAGCGATCCGCTGGATTTAATTTAAGAAAGTGGGCAGCTAATGATTCTGAATTATTAAATCACATTCCCAGGGAAGATCTTTTAAACAAAGATTTCTTAACTATCGAAGATGACAGTTCAACCAAAACACTTGGTGTTCAATGGAACGCCTCCACTGACACTTTTTCTTTTTCAACCAACCCACAAAGTTTATCCGTGGTTTCTACCACCAAACGCGATGTTTTATCAGCCATCTCAAGATTGTATGATCCTGCAGGTTGGCTTGCACCCGTTGTTGTAACTGCGAAGATAATTATGCAACAAATTTGGAAAGATGGAACTGAGTGGAAGCAAAATCTTAAGCCTCTCACCCATCAAAAATGGAAATCTTTTATATCCGATTTCTCGGAAATAGAAAAAATCACTATTCCTCGTTGGGTGGATTATTCCCCTTGGAAAAAAATGCAACTCCACGGTTTCTCGGATGCCTCCGAAAAAGCTTATGCGGCCACCGTTTATGTTCGGGTCCGTCATGATTCTTCGTTAGTTACATCTCATTTATTATGGGCCAAATCTAAAGTTGCGCCTGTTAACACACTTTCACTTCCACGCCTTGAACTCCAAGGTGCATATCTTCTGTCACGTATGATTCGAATATTACTCAATCAATTTGATTTTTTAAACAATATCCCTATTCATCTGTGGACTGATTCCACAATTGTTCTTGCGTGGCTTAGCAAACCACCAAGTACTTGGAAAACATTTGTTGCTAATCGAACTTCAGAAATTATAACTAACGTTCCTGATGTACAATGGAGTCATGTTCCCTCTGCTGATAATCCCGCCGATTTGGCGAGTCGTGGTATCTCCCCTGGAGAACTTAAATCAAATCAATTATGGTGGACCGGACCTAATTGGTTACAAGAACCAAAATTAAACTGGCCCTCACTTCAGGAACATGATCCTCTGGATGAATCAATCTTTGAACTTAAATCAATTTCAAAACACGTAAATGTTGCACTGCAAAAAATCGAATTCGAAAACAAAATTTTAAACAGATTTTCTGCATGGCATAGAGCGCTCCGTGTAATGAGCTATGTATTTCGTTTTCGTGAAGCCGCTCGTAAAGTTCCAATTAGAACCGAATATCATACGATATCAAGGGGCACGGTAGTGCCCAGCCAAGTTCTCTAGCAACTTTGGCACTACACCCTTATTTACAGGAAACAACTCAGGCCATTTTCGACCCCCCTCTAACTTCCACACCAAAGATGCTAGAAATTTCAAACTCGCTACATTTGTTGAGCTGGTCGAAACCAAACTCCTCACAAAATTTCAACCTCTTACGATGAGTAGTTTCTGAGATATAGGGCTTCAAAAATCGCAAAAACCGTAACTGACTGACTGACTGACTGATTCACTCACTCACTGACAGATCATCAAAATTATAGAGGACTTCCCGTTAACGTAGAAACTTGAAATTTTACATGGTGATAGGACTTGTGGTGTATACAAAGGAAAAAATCGAAAATTTGAGATTTTCAATTCAGGGGGCGTGGCATCCGCCCATTTCCGCTGAATTTTCATCAAATATTATAGAGCACTTCTAATTATCGTAGAATATTGAAATTTGGTAGAATGGTAGAGCTGGTAGTTTATACAAAGGAAAAAATTTAAAATTTGAAAATTTCAGCCAGGGGGCGTGGCAACAGCCCATTTCGGCAGAATTTTCATCAATTATTATAGAGCACTTCTAATTATCGTAGAATATTGAAATTCGGTTGAATGGTAGAGCTGGTAGTTTATACAAAGGAACAAAATTTAAATTTGAGAATTTTATCCAGGGGGCGTGGCAACCACCCAATTTCACTGAATTTTCATCAAATATAGAGATTTTTAATTCTACAGCCATACCTTGCAAAAAGTAGTGAAATCACAACAAAAACATTACTGTTAAAAAAAGAGCCAAGTTCTCCTATGTTGAAATTATGCTGGCACAAAAAGTACTGAGATGTAAAAGTGTATCAAGTTCTAAAGTTTGGGTTCAAATTCGTATCAATAAAATTTTGATTGTTTGCTTGGCAATTTTTGAAATAACTTTAAAAATCGGTAATTAAAAGAAAAATTGTCAAGGGAACAATCAAAATTTTATTGATACGAATTTGAACCCAAACTTTAGAACTTGGTACACTTTTACATCTCAGTACTTTTTGTGCCAGCATAATTTCAACATAGGAGAACTTGGCTCTTTTTTTAACAGTAATGTTTTTGTTGTGATCCCTTTCTCATGAAGAGATCAAGTCTACAAAAACAAAAATTATCCAATTAACTCAAAAACAGTATTTTGGAGGTGAATATTTTGCCCTCGTTCAAGGAACAAAAGTACACTCAAAAAGTAAAATTTTATCACTTAGCCCGTTTCTTGACTCCAACCAGGTAATACGTTCTCAAGGTAGACTTGCATGCTCAACTTTATCATACAATGAAAAATTTCCTATCATTGTTCCCTATAAATCTTATTTGTCACATCTTATTTTATCTTATATTCATCAACTGTCGTTACATGGTGAAATCCAATTGATGACCCGTTTGGTGCGTTCCGAGTATTGGATACCAAAACTATCAAACCTGATCAAAGAATATATTCGAAAGTGTAAACCTTGTGTTTTATATAAAAAATCTGTCCAGGCTCAATTTATGGGTGCCTTACCGGCAGAAAGAACAGTTTTAAACTTGCCATTCACCAGCACTGGCATTGACTTTGCTGGTCCCTTCACAATTCAAAACTTCTACGGAAGAAAATGTCGTTTAGAAAAGGGCTACGTATGTCTCTGTGTCTGCTTTGCTACAAAGGGTATTCACTTGGAAGCAGTCAGCGATTTATCCGCTGCTGCATTCTTGGCCGCTTTTACACGCTTTGTGTCTCGTCGTGGACTGCCGGCAACAGTTTTTTCCGATAACGGAACAAATTTTGTAGTGGCATCTAAGTTGCTCATATCAGATCTGCAGAAAGCTGTTCAAAGTTATCCTGCTGACTCAGCACCCAATTTTTCAAAAATCACTTGGAAATTTATTCCTCCTGGCTCCCCACACATGGGTGGGAGGCAGGGGTGAAAAGTTTCAAAACTCACTTCAAAAAAATAGCAGGCAACGCAAAATATACCTTCGAAGAATTTTCGACCCTACTTACTCGAATCGAGGCATGCCTCAACTCTAGACCTTTAACTCGAATGTCTGATAATCCTGAAGACCTACTTCCATTAACTCCAGGGCACTTTTTACGGGGTGGTCCTCTACTTAGTCCCCCTGAGCCTTGTGAATCTCAAAAGAACATTTCCTTTATGCGAAGATGGAACACTCTCAAAGTAATTCATCATAAATTAAGTTTGCGTTGGAAAGAAGAGTATTTAAAAGGGCTCATGAATCAAGGGGCACGGTAGTGCCCAGCCAAGTTCTCTAGCAACTTTGGCACTACACCCTTATTTACAGGAAACAACTCAGGCCATTTTCGACCCCCCTCTAACTTCCACACCAAAGATGCTAGAAATTTCAAACTCGCTACATTTGTTGAGCTGGTCGAAACAAAACTCCTCACAAAATTTCAGCCTCTTACGATGAGTAGTTCCTGAGATATAGGGCTTCAAAAATCGCAAAAACCGTAACTGACTGACTGACTGACTGACTGATTCACTCACTCACTGACAGATCATCAAAATTATGGAGAACTTCCCGTTAACGTAGAAACTTGAAATTTTACACGGTGATAGGACTTGTGGTGTATACAAAGGAAAAAATCGAAAATTTGAGATTTTCAATTCAGGGGGCGTGGCATCCGCCCATTTCCGCTGAATTTTCATCAAATATTATAGAGCACTTCTGATTATCGTAGAATCTTGAAATTCGGTAGAATGGTAGAGCTGGTAGTTTATACAAAGGAAAAAATTTAAAATTTGAGAATTTTAGACAGGGGGCGTGGCAACCGCCCATTTTCACTGAATTTTCATCAAATATTATAGAGCACTTCTGATTATCGTAGAATCTTGAAATTTGGTAGAATGGTAGAGCTGGTAGTTTATACAAAGGAAAAAATTTAAAATTTGAGAATTTTAGCCAGGGGGCGTGGCAACCCCCATTTTCACTGAATTTTCATCAAATATTATAGAGCACTTCTGATTATCGTAGAATCTTGAAATTTGGTAGAATGGTAGAGCTGGTAGTTTATACAAAGGAAAAAATTTAAAATTTGAGAATTTTAGCCAGGGGGCGTGGCAACCCCCCATTTTCACTGAATTTTCATCAATTATTATAGAGCACTTCTGATCATCGTAGAATCTTGAAATTTGATAGAATGGTAAAGCTGGTAATTTATACAAAGGAAAAAATTTAAAATTTGTGAATTTTAGCCAGGGGGCGTGGCAACCGCCCATTTCCGCTGAATTTTCATCAAATATTTTAGAGCCCTTCTGATTATCGTAGAATCTTGAAATTTGGTAGAATGGTAGAGCTGGTAGTTTATACAAAGGACACAATTTAAAATCTGAGAATTTCAACCAGGGGGCGTGGCAACTGCCCATTTTCATCAAATATAGAGATTTTCAATTCTACAGCCATACCTTGCAAAACGTAGTGAAATCACAACAAAAACATTACTGTTAAAAAAAGTGCCAAGTTCTCCTATGTTGAAATTATGCTGGCACAAAAAGTATTGAGATATAAAAGTGTACCAAGTTCTAAAGTTTGGGTTCAAATTCGTATCAATAAAATTTTGATTGTTTACTTGGCAAATTTTTGAAATAACTTTAAAAATCGGTATTTAAAAGAAAAATTGTCAAGTAAACAATCAAAATTTTATTGATACGAATTTGAACCCAAACTTTAGAACTTGGTACACTTTTATATCTCAATACTTTTTGTGCCAGCATAATTTCAACATAGGAGAACTTGGCTCTTTTTTTAACAGTAATGTTTTTGTTGTGATCGTTATAAATGGAAATATCCTCAAGGGGATATCGCAGTGAATGATCTAGTCGTTTTGAGAAATGAGCAGCTTCCACCGAATGAGTGGCGGCTTGGTAGAGTCTTAAAGGTCTACCGTGGTCCCGATGATAGAGTACGCGTTGCTGATGTTAAAACCCAAAAAGGGGTTGTTACTCGTTCTGTCGTCAAACTGTGTATTTTGCCTTCGGACTGATTACAAACAAAAACAAAATTAAAACACTTAACTTTGAATTTTTGTTATTTTTTATATACGTATAAAACACTGATTAATGAATTTTATCACTTAATGGAATTTTTTCCCAATGAACTGCACTAAAATATATCTTGTATAATCTATTTTCTTTTGCTAATTAAAATATAATATGTAAAAACTCAAAACATTATCTTCAATAACAAAACAAAATTTGAATTTTTCAATTTGAATTTATTAAACCTAAAATTTTTTGTAATGTTATAAGTTAATTTCAAATCAAAACTATGAATTAAAACATATAATACTATAAATTGATTTTAACTTTATTGAATGTACGAATTTGGTGGTTGTTGTGATCGAATTGTGAACTTTCTTCTCTTTACAATTGCAAATAATATTGCAAGGTGGGCGGTAATGTTGAACTACGTTCTAACTACGTTTTAACTACGCTCAACTACGTAAAAAAAGTAGCGAAAACGAAACTGCAAAGTGTAATCGTCTTAAGGACATTGTGTTTGCACCTTGCATTTTTCAATCCCATTCAACCAGTTTCAAGTTCCATTCATTCAAATTACTTCATTCAATCATTCAACCACCACCAACTTCACTCAAAGCTGTCATTCTTTATTCATTCTTTTTCTAACATTCAAGCATTCAAGCCACCAGTTCTCCATTTTCTATTATTTTTGCTCTTTTTTATCTTAAACTATTAAAACTTAAGACTAAATTATTTAAAAGTACTTACTTATAACTAAAAATTTAAAGTATAATAAAATAAAAGTCAATTAAATCTAAAAACAACAAAAAAAGGGTGCATCCATTTTCATTTTTCGCATTGTGGAATTTACAACAAAAAGGAAACTATTCGGCAAGTGTCGCCGTTCATACAATAATAATATCTGTTGACAGAAGAAAAACAGGTATAACTTTTTTCAGAAACGTCAGATTGTTTTGATTTTAGACTTTTTGGCATCAGTATTAAAAAATACCTCGAAGTCATGTATCATATGTGTATATAATATCATTGTCTATTATTGCTAATTTTGAAAATCTCCATTTCGCGCTTTGACCTTGAAAAAGGTAAGTTTTCAGGTGTTATCAATGAAAAAATTGATCAATTCAGGGTTAATCCAATACTGTACCACTTTATTGTATACTTATTTAAGTCTGAATGTTTAAAAAATAATTGACTAATGGTTAATGTTTCATAAATTAATTTATCAACAAGTCCAGCCACGTAAAAAATGAAAATAAAGAGTTTTTTTTTAGAAAAAAGTAGTTTGGGTTTTTCGTTAGATTCTCAAAAATGACAAGATATTTTTGAATCCGGTTTTCTGTTTTTGTTTAAAAATAAATAAGAGCATCGAATTTTAAATACTAAATTAGTACTTAATTACATAAAATTTTGAAAAAAATTAGTTTGAAATTTTTTTTTTCCAATTTTTTTTATTAAAATTTTGATTTTAAAAATTAATTTTTCAAAAACTATGCCATAAATTAGCTTTGTTTAGCATTTTTTTAAAAGAATAGAGTTTTGGCTTTACAAAAAGATATAGCACGTTATTGTAAGTATAACCTTTGACTTTTAATATTTTTTTTCCAAAATAAGTCAATTTTTTTTAAATTGCCCCTCCCCCGCTAAACGAAGGGGATTTTTTTCTTGTCTCGACCTAACCTACACGCTCTAGCTTTTTGGCACATTACTCCTAAATCACCCTGTATAGATTTCACACATTTTGAATGTCAAACGTCAAACAAGTTCGGCCTGATGACGTACATGCACAGAACATTAAAACTCGTGGTCAAAATCCCCTAACCCATACTAATCTGTTTTTAGTGTTAGTTAACGAAAATTTGTTTTTCTATTAAGAGGCCTCCTACAAATTTGGAAATTTTCTGCACAGTTTGTGAGGTCAACAGAACATTTATTGCAAAAAACTAATTTGCTAATGAAAGATTGACATTTAATCTAAAACATGGTCTAGCCACATTTTTGTTTTTTAAATTTTGTTCATACCTTATATTAATATTTCAGTAACAGTTTTTGCAAAATAGCCCAAAACAACTTTTTTCTTGCATAGTTTATGAGAAACTAAAGTGGAAAACACATATGATATATATGTCAATTTAAAGGTAATGAATAAAATTAGAACATGGTCTGAGCGGATTTTTCATTTTTGGCCCTATTTTTGAATAATCATTTCATGAAAAACATCAAAATTGCTCATTTTCTAATGCATTTTTAAATGTGTAGTTATATAAAAAAAGCAATATAATTTTTTCCAAATGAGAATATACCTTCTTTGATCCAACAAAAAAAAACATTAATCAAAAAGCTACTTATTATTGAAAAATAACACAATTAACCCTCTACCGCATACTAACCCATATATGGTTTATCGATTTCATATCGGCTTATTCCCGTTTTATTGCACCAAATGTCAAAAAGAAAAAACTTTAATAAAACTTTGTCTATTTTCTTATAATTAACCGGTTTTTATTATCAGTAAGAGAGTCGTTAGTCTGAAATAAACTCATTGTTTCAAGAGCATGTCTAAAGTGCAAATCAGTGAATAAAAGTGTGAACTTTTCAAGTGTTTTTTTATAATAAGTAAGTTGCATCCAATTAAAAATAAGTTTCGTATAAATTTATTATACTTTTATATGTTTACGAAGTTTGTTTTTTGTTTTTTTTTTTAATAATTTTTGTCTTTTTTTTGCGTTTTTTCCATAACACCATATATGGGTTATCATGCGTTGGCGACTTACATTATACTGATTTTTGTGGGAATTTTATTTTTATTGTAAAATGAATTCGAAGACTTTCTATGGAAAAAATAAGTGTGTTAATGCTAAAACTGGTGATGGCTTTCGAAGTGATGACTATCTAGCTTCAGATTCTGGCCCTTTTTAACATCAAACAAGCCATTTCCGAGCACTTTTGCAAATCTGTAACACCTACAATGTCACGAAAAAGAGGATGCCCTTCAGCTTTACCCGGATATTAAAGCAGAGATGGAACAAAACAAAGCTGAGGGAGTTATATACAAGTCACGGAAGTCCAGCCCCATCTAATCCCGAAACTCCAATTCACTCACAACAACCAAGGGCAGTGCCGTTGAATTCAGTGCTAACTGAAAACATCGACCATATCCCTGAATGGCAAACAAAAACGCCAATATGTCAAATTTGCGGACTGAAAAATTATTGTGTACGTGTAGAAAATGGAAGGTGTTCTTCTGCAACAATGATGAAAGAAAGATTTTGAATAAATTCCATGAATAAGGAAAGTCCAATGTAATAAAAACATACTTTACAAAACATACCTTGCATGCATACTAAACCATATATGGGTTATTAATTTTTTGCTGGAAATCGCCTTGCTGCATACTAACCCATATATATATGTAAAAAAATAAAAAATGTTATGTAATACCTTTTTTCAACCCTTAATCAATGCCGTCTTTACCATAAGGGCAACTTCTCGCACACTTTTATTCTCGAAGCATTTTTGTCGGGCAGACCATCTACCAAAAAATTTTAGTTTTTATATGGCAAATATAACTGTTTTCAAAAAGAAAACAAATTATGTGGCGTTGTATGCGAACAAATTTTTAAATCCAAAGGACCAAACCCAAATTCAATTTTCAAAAAAAAAATAAGACAATAACATTTTCAAAAAACAAGAAAAACATCATTTTTTCCACTGTAGGTAAGATTATTTATTATTTATTAATAAAAACAACGAATTCTCATCCATTATCTTTTTCCTTAAATAATAATTTCGTTTGAAGTTTGCAAAACTGTCAAACTTGTAGTGCGTGTTAAAATCAGTGTAAAAATATGTGTAGATTTGCATTAAAAGACGAAAAAAGAATCAATTCGTCGGTAAAAAACATCAATATTTTTTCCGTTGGAAAACGTTTAAGAAAAAACTTTTGCCGGCTCGTCGATGGTACATCAATGTTTTGGTTCAATGGAAAATGCCATGGTACAGTGGTTGGCACCATTTTTGAATTTGAATTGCTCTCGTATTTAACCCTCTACTGCATGAATTAATATTAGCGGACGAAAAAATTAAAAAAATGCTTTACATGGGTTCTTTGGGTTGTTTCAAAACGGTTTACATTAAAAAAATTTGTTTAAATTAGTTTGTTTAAAAAATTTGTTTATAAGCCAAATTTGGCTTCGTATGCATTAAGGAGTAAGAAATTTTACTAATTTTATTTATTCAGATTATGTAAAGAATAAAATTAAAAATATCAAAAGATAAATATTTATCATTTAAAAACAAAATAAATTAAAATAAATACATTGCATTACAAAAGGTTAAGAATTAATTCAAATTTTGCTCATTTTAAGACAATGAACCGAGAAAAGCAATTTGTTTTTGTCCGTTATATATATTTTTTCTTGTTCAAATTCTTTCCACTGTCGAAGTAAGTCTTGCTCAAACATTTTCACCCACTCCCAGATCTTACAAAAGCTAAAAAGTAATAAAATGATTGAAAAATATTATAGGTGAGCCCCCCTCCCCCTTAAATTTTTGTGGTTACGCCACTGGAAATGGGGTTAACATGAGAAAAATGTCTCTAAAAGCGAAGGGGCTCCATTTCTGAAGTAAAACATAGCTTCCAAGCAAAATAACAATGTAAAGAAACAAAATTTTCCAACAAAAAAATTAAACAGATTGTGTAGATTTACAACCCCTTAATGCATACGAAGCCAAATATGGCTTCCGTACTTTTTACCCTCCCAAGAACAGGCCAATAATTTTTTTACAATAAAAATTGGTTCATAGCATACACAATTAAACAATCGATCAGAAATAAATTTTTAATTCCACTTTACTTTCCAAACAAACGCAGTAATTAACACTTAAAGTATGAATATATTCTACACTTTCGATTTCAATGTATACGACTGATCGACTCACCTGTGATCATAAAATACACCTTTATTTTGGGTCGGACACACGAAAAAAACTATCTCTATGGGTTTTCAGAAACACAAAGAAGAGGATTGTATTTAATCTTTACCATTTTTTTGTAACAGAAAAGAGAAAAGTGCATACAAACAGACAAAACCATATTGGCTTCGTATGCAGTAGAGGGTTAAAGACTGACACATACAATTCATTAAATAACTTTAAAAAGAATTGTTTTTCAAAAAAAAAAAAACAAAATTAATTTTTATAATCCAAACATTATTCTATTTTTCTTAATTTTAATATCAGTATAAACCTTTTTTATGTCAAAATTTTCATTAAAATCGGTTGTGTAGTTTACATTAAGAAATTGGTTCTATGGCAAGTAGGTACCGTTAATAACGGTCCTACTTGCGGCCTTATTTACAGCACTACAATTTTTTTTTGCAATATCTCGAAAACTTTATTTTGGATATATCCAAATATAAAATATAAAATAAAAATACAAAAATATAAAAAAACCGCTCTTGGAAATCACGTACAAATCGTCTGTACTTAGTTTTTAGCAAATCTATCAATCCGTTTGAGCTCTTTTTTTCCAATTCTTCAAACTGAAACTTATAACGGATACAGTGTATAATTATTGGCAGTATAAAAAGTACAATTATTGGCAGTGGCAACGATTGATGTCTCAATGCACGTATTATTGGCACCCCCTGTTAATAATAAAAACATTAGCTACTTTATATGGAACGATATATTGGCACCCCTTTTTAACCATAACCATTGCCTTTAAGCCAACCATTGTACTTATTTTACTTTCCAAAAGGGCCCCAAATTCTTGTGTGCCCAAGGGCCCCAAGCTAGTTAAAGACGGCCCTGCCCCTAATAAAGCTAAAAAATTGTTAAAAAAAATTTTATTTCATTTCGTTCATAATTCATGCAGTAGAGGGTTGATAAAACTCTATTTTTTTATCAAAAAGTCGTTACTTTCTGTTAACGGCTAATTTTAGTTCATCGATTTACCACCAGGGTTGTTTTTTCGAAGATACCCCTTTTTTTGTTGGAAGTTGGAACATAAACAAGTTGGAAGTAAGAAGAAACAAAAAAAGAAGTATGACGATAGAAATACGTAGAATTTTTTTTTTTTTTTTATAATGAGTGCGCACTAAAGGGATTAATCTACCCTTAATATGATGAACACAGTACGAGCATTAGGAAAATAGGGAGGGGTTTGAAAGGAGATACCGATGTACATTAGTTTTGAAGTCCTGAGTTTTGAAATGGGATGGAAAAACAGAGGCGGGTAATGCGTTCTACATTCGCGTAGTGCGGCTGAAGAAAGAATCTCTGTATTTGACGGTACGTCCGAAATTGGACTCGAGGGTAAACTGATGAGGATTCCTAGAAGCGCGAGTGCTACGGTTGAACTGTTTAAGGGGAGGAATGCAACTAGCTATTTCTTCTGAGCATTATAAAATAACGATAGAACAACGTGAGGCATGAGACGTTACGCCGGTGCTCGAGAGACGTAATTGAATCAGTTATTGATCTATCACCTATCATTTTTATAGCTCTATTTTGTATTCTATCCAAGAAACTCAACGACGTTATTGGTGCACCTGCCCATATGTGGGAGTTATATTCGAGCTTTGGACGGATATATGCCTTATAAATAACTGCTAGATCAGACGGGGAGAAAAATTTCTTGCATCTTCGGAGGAAACCTAAACATTTAGCAGCGGATTTAGCGGTGTCAAATATGTGTTCATTCCACAGGAGGTGGTGTAATGCACATACCGAGAACTGAAAGGTGGTCGGTTTCCTCGATGCAAGTACCACTCATGGAAAGTGGCATGGGAGGAAGGTTTCGCTTTAATGAAAGTAAACAGCATTGTGTTTTTGACGCATTCAATTCTACGCGATTTTTTATTCCCCATTCGACAATGCTATCAAGATTAGAATTTAATGAGTTAATCATATTAAGCCGTTCGAGATCCACATCCGAAGAGCATGGGCGAGAATCAGGAAACGAAAATGAAAAACTGAGGGTACTATCATCAGCAAAACAGTTGAGTGGATTAAAAGTTTCAGACAGGAGATCATTTATAAAAATGAGAAAGAGTGTCGGAGACAGAACGGAGCCCTGTGGCACACCAGCATTTATTTTGTGGGTTTCAGACTTGAATCCATCCAATACAACTTGTATTGAACGGTTCGAAAGGTAATTTCTAATCCAACGAAGAAGAGATTCATCGACGCCAAAAGCACGCATTTTCGAAAGAAGAGCTTGATGCCAAACTCTATCAAATGCCTTTGAAATATCAAGTGCAACAATCTTACTTTCTCCAAAACGATGTAAAGATTTGTTCCACTGCTCGGTGAGATAAACTATCAGATCACCAGTGGACCTGTTGCTACGAAAGTCGTACTGCCGGTCATTAAGAAGCTTCCGTTCCTCAAGATATTTCTTAAGTTGAAAGTTAATCAACGTTTCCATGACCTTGGAAAGAAGGGACGTAAGTGCGATCGGTCGGTAGTTTGAGAGTGAGGAAGATTCGCCTTTTTTAGGGATAGACTGGACAAATGCTGTTCTCCATCCACTCGGAAAGAGACCTGTAGAGTAGGACAGATGGAAAAGAACACCTCTTCAGAACGATGGGGGGGATACTATCCGGGCCAGCGGATTTGTGTATGTCAAGATCTTTAAGAACTCTTGCTACTGTACGAGTGCGAAAGAAGATTTGTCCCATGAATCCGTTTACGCGCTCAAGTACTGGCGGAGTCATGACACTATCAGGCAGTGTTGAGTTGGCAGCGAACTGCCTCGCAAGTAGGTTAGCTTTGTCGACAGAACTAACAAATGGAGTGTCATTGAAGACGAGCGTTGGAACCGATGACGAGGTAGTGTTACGAATATTTTTTTAAAATGACCAAAAATTTTTATTACCTTTGGGACATTGTAGTATTTTTTGCCTTAATTCTTGACCGTGCAAAAATTTGGTTCGTCGAATATGGGCGTTGCTGCCCTTTCTAGCTTGTTTGAACTTTTTTCGGTTTTCCTCAGTGGGATCGGCTTTATAACATCGAAAGCTTACCTCTTTAATCCTAATAACCTCTTTACAGCTCGAATCAAACTATGCATTCTCTTTCGGTTTGATTGTTTTAACCCTATTCGGGATAAAATTTCTCATTCCGGAGAGAATTAAGTTTGTTATCATATCTGCACTGGAATCAACGTCACTATCGAGGAAGCATAGCGACCAGTTAAAGTTTTTGAAGAATTCGTTGAGTCCCTCCCAGTTGGCTTTCTCGTATTGCCAGACAGTTCTTTTGGGTACTTTTTCTTTAACTGGGTTTGTTTGACACGAGAAATTCGCAGACATGACACAATGGTCTGATGTGCCTAGAGGCGATAATACACTAACTGTGTACTTATCAGGATCAGAGGTAAGAAAAAAGTCTAGAGTGTTTTCAGCTCGGCCATTAAGGGGGGGTTTCCATAGCATTTTAATGGAAGATGGTTGACTAATTGTTGTATTACTTTTGCAGTTTATAAGATAATCTTATGAAACTTACTTTTTTGAAAAGGTAATAAACGTACGAATATTTTTGCATCATTTAAATTTTAGAAAAATTTCTTGTGCGATTTTTATAAGGGTCGAAAATGATTTTTTTCCTGCAAATTTAGATTGACTCAGAATTTTGGTTGGGGCACCGTTGTTTATAAACTTTTTATTTATTTATTTTTTGTTTTATAATGATCAAATGTGTTTTCATGCACTACGCGAAACAGATTTTTTTTTTTTTTTTTTATTAGAAAAAAAGCTTCGTTAATTTGTTGTAATTTCATGTTTTTTTACTCACTCTTCTTAGAATAACTTTACCGTTTATTAGTGTTTTTAGATGAAACAAAAAGAAAACAATAAAGGGAAATTAGGAAAACCCAATAAAATTTCTAAAATTTAATTTGAAGTTAGTTTGAACGGTTAATTTGAAGGAAAGGTGTCAAAATGCACTTTTTTAGCATTTTAGTCGTGGGGCAAAGCGTGATTATTTTTTAAAATGTTTTTGTATTTTTTAATGAGAAGTTAATAAAGTTGTTCATGCAACCCGTTTGCCAAAAAAAAATATTTTTTTTATTTACACACTAAAAATTTGATTTTAATAAACCAATATTTGCATTCTGTTTTTGAGGAAGGGGCAGTCAAAGCATCCACAATTTATTTTTATTATTTTTTTTCATTATATTTCAAATCAGTTTCAAAAAAAAAATATATATTTTTGCTCACAGTATTTTTAATATAAATTGTTGAAAAAGTGTCTATTTTAGCTTTTTTTACTTTGAAAATTCCATTGATCACGCACACATGCAAATTTAGTTCAAAAGAATGCCACGCATAAGCTGGCGCTGATGAACTCTTTTTTTCTGTTCTTTTCTATTTATTGAAAAAAAACTTGCTCTTGCGCTCTCATTTTCTCGTTATATTTTTTTTTTTTTTGTGTTTACATAATACTTTTTTTTTGTTTCCTATTTCCTCACTCAGGCAGGCAGAAATCATTCATGAAATTATGAAGATGATGCAGAGAGTAGGTAGATAGTAGATATTTTTTGCAAGATCATTATCTTTGGTTTTCAAAAAGGGTTGTTTTGTTCTTGTTGACTCTTGGGTTTTTCCTAACAATTCATTTCGTGTTTATAATAGCCGTTTTTTATTATCACTTGATCCATATAGATCATTAATTAAAATGTATTACAACTACTACGTGAGATCTTGCTTTTCATCAGGATCACGAATCGTGATCTTGCTTTTCATCGGGATCACGAATCGTGATCTTGCAAGATCTCATGTAGTTGTTGTAATACATTTTAATCAATGATCTATATGGATCAAGTGATAATAAAAAACGGCTAATATCGCACCCGCTCTTGCGAGTTGACACTTTTTGGTTTTTTTTTGTGTCAGCGAAATTCTTTGCATTGTGTAATATTCACATTGCTCGTGCGGGGATATAGGTAAAGGATTAGATATGTGGTATGCATTTGTTTGTGTGTAAAAATGTGTATTGACATTTGACATGTGCTTGTGCACAATGATTGATTTCCATATTTAGGTTGATTTCTGGGTTGTATTGTTTATTATATTACACTCGCGCGTGCGTGCGGGGTTATATAATATAAATATGTCGTTTTGTTTTTCATTGTCTTTGTTTATATGTTGCGGATTCGGTTTTTTTTGTAGGTTTGTAGGTATAATAGTTATATTTTCGCGGGTGAATGGGTAAAGGGTTATAGGTATAAGTGTATTTGTGGTTAGAATGCACTTGATGGTATTTATGGAAATAGTTTTGCTACTGAGGAAACAGAAGCAAAAATGTAGCTAATGCCTATCTGAATTTATAAATAAAATATCAGTTTGAAAAAATAGATCATTGTTTTTTAAAGTGTTGAGCTTGAAAATTATTTTTGAAAACTTCCCTAAACTTTGATTACATAATTGAAAAATTAATTTCAAGGTTTAAAAAAAAGTAACTTATAAGTTATTAATGCTGCCTTAATTTTGTTTCCTAATAATGTAGGTGTAAGTAAATAAAAAACAAAATCGATTCAGTTACGAACTGAGTTCATTGCATTGGTGACTTTAAAAAAAATCTTTATTAAAAAGGTGTTGAAAGTAAATTGGATTGATATCGAGTCCATCCTCAAACAACATACACATAAGCACCTAAACATTCTATATATTGTAAGTAAATACATTTCCATGTCAGCCGGCACGCGTGAGTGCGAGACAAAAAATTTAGAAGAACAACTCAAAAGTGAGCAAGAACCTGAAAATCAATCCTTCTGCGCATCTACTCATATTTTTATACAAACTACACAAAGGATACTGTCAAGTATATTATATCAATGCACCCATATAACACATCCTCTACCTGCTTCTCCGCTGAACAACTATAATTATTATTATAATGCAAAAAATTTCTCTGATACACAAAAAACTCAAATGCCATCCACAACAGCAACATGGAAACAAGTTTCTTTTTCATTTCAAAAATAAATAGGTATACACTCCAGAAATCTTTGATGAAAATATTGAATTTCAAACCAGTTTTCGTCCACAAACCATATCTATATGAAGATCTATGTAGTATACCTACATCCATTTGCATGTCACCCCGCACGCGTGAGTGCGATGGCGATCTCACAAAGAGACAATGAATGAAAACCATAACCAACATCCTGAGAGTAAAAAACCAGAGAATTCGATGGCGAGAGAGCGAAACACATTCACTAATACACACAAATGCTTTTACATGAGATTTGACTTTGCTGAAAAAGGGAACCCAGTCTTAACGTCCGATATTCGAGTCGGCTCGTCGACTAGCTGAGTTAGCTGGTTTAACTCAGCAAAGATCTCGGCATACCTTCCTTCGGGTGTTGTCTGGCCAGAAAAGCGAAGCCACGAAGAATTGTGTAGATTGAAATCGCCCGTAATGACGATTTCAGTGCGAGGATACAGGGAAACAATCCTTTGAATGGAGTCAGACAGAGCATCAAGTTCGTTAAAAGTCGAATTATTGTCCAGATTGGGGCTCCGATAAATAAAACACGTATGAATGATGCGCTTATTAACCGAGAATTTAAACCACATGAAATTGAAATTTGTGTTTAGACATGGACCGTATTGTAGTTGAAGTTGGTATGCGACATCGTTTCTAATATAGACGGCGAGACCATGGTGGGAAAAGAATAATGGCACCAAGTTGTATCCAAATAGATTAAACTCAGAACAATCTTATTTTCACCTATTTGTGTTTCACTCAGTGCCAAAACAGCTGGCCTGTTTTGTACAGTGTAATATACACGTCACAGAAATTAGATCTAGCCCACGAACGTTGGCATAATCTACCCTGAATTTACAAACCATTCAAAACTCAAAAAAACTATTCAAAACCTATTCAGACAATTACCTATAATGATTCTCTTAACAAGTCCCAAACTTGAACTTCACAAAACAAACCGTCACTAGTGTTATGCCTTAGTGACAATTTGAATTGATCCGCCCCTGCTTGCTACCAGTAAGACAATCAATAATATATCTGAATCAGATTGATATCAGCTGTGATAATGCAAGAAGAGTTTCTGCTTACAATACCATAGCTGCTATACAAAACTAATTGCGAAAGAAGTGGGAAAGGAAAAGAAAGGATTACTCACTGTGCTCATTGCTTGTTATCATATCGCGACACAAGATTTTAATTTTTTTTAATTTTTCGTAAACACCGGTGGATAATGTTTTTTGTTGTTGTTAGCTGCGAAACTGATAATGCAGTGGTAAATGTTGTTGTTGTTATTGATTTTGTGTGATGGGGTGACGATATGGGCTTTGTGCAGGCACTTGTTTTTTGTTTGTTTTTTTTTCCATATGATGAGATGGGTGATATGCAATATGTATGCACGAATGAATAAATGTATTACACGGCGCGGCTGTTACATAGGGTTTTAGTTAAATTAAATAGGATACAAATTTCGGAATTTAATGTTGGGTGACTATTGTTTTTTTTTTTTTGTATTAATTATTATTTGTGATGGTGATGTGAATTTAAAACAAACAAATTAACAGAGACTGAGACAAAACGAGTAAAACTTTAATTTCACGAGACGAGCTTTCACAACATGTGTTGCCGATGAGAGGCAGATCGGCACCCTGATCGGCACTTGTCGAATGCGACAAGTGATAGGTTATTTTTGTTTTCAATAACATTGCGGATCTGCGGATGTTAGACAGAGACATGGATATAGGTATGTACATAGATCTTTATATGAATATGGTGTTCATGGACGAAAACTGGTTTGGAATATACATATATTTCATAAAAGTGTTGTGTGTACCAATTAATTTACAAATAAAAAAGAAAACTTGTTTTCAAGTTGTTGTTGTGAATAACATTTGAGGTGTTTGTGTATCTGAGAAATTTGTTGCATTGTATAACAATAATAATTTATCAGCAGAAAAGTAGGTAGAGGATGTGTATTGTGGGTGCTTTGTTTGTGTGAACTTCACAGTTTCTTATGTGAAGGATTGAAGAAGGATTGCTTTTCATGTTCTTGTTGACTTTTGGGTTGGTAAAAAAAAAGAAGTAATGAGCATTGAAAAAAATATGGAATGCGAAATGAGAGTAGGAATTTTTGTAGATACCATGCCGCGGCCCGCCGCCGCCGCTGCGCTGGTGTGGGTATATGGTATATAATCTGAGGAAGAAAAGTAACTACCAGAGAACCAAACGAGTCGAGTATTGTTTACGATACCTAGGTACCCTTGCGCTTTGGATATACTGGATGAGCACATAATTTCAATGGACAACGAAGAAGCAGTTAACTTTTACGCCGACACCCAGTCGGCATACTATCGTGGCTAAACGCCAATCAAACCAACCCAACTCAACCAACCCCACAACTGGACATCCGGGTCTGAACACCCCGAGGACAACCTAGTCAGCAGACTTTTTAAATTAAGTTTATCCATGTATAATATTTATTTATATTTTATAACTTAGTCATTGTTTAAGGTTAGGCCCCTTCTGTGCCAACAAAATTTTATATCAACCAATGTATCTTAGAAATAAGTTAATTTTAAGTCAATTGTAAATAACAAGTTCAATAAACTAAATTGAATTGAAAATTGTTTACGAACATCGAGTACTTACTCGAAAAAAAACGATCTCGAACAAACAGAATCAACACAACTCAAATATGTTCGAGCTTTCTTGTTTAGGAGTATGATGACTCGTAAGTAATCCTACATTTCAAACGAGTTCAAACGATCATTTTACTTTTCGAGTATAATCGAGTAAAATGATCGTGAACAAAATTTTTATGATCAATGTGATCGAAATTACTCGAACTGGAAAGGAAATGTTCAAAGTGTTCGAGGGTGGTTTTTCTTGTAGCATAAATAAAAGAGAATCAGTTTGGTACACAAAAGCAAGTTACATTTGTTTTATTTAAATTAATTAATTTGACAAGATAATGAAATGAAGAAAAACATATTAGAATAAAATTAAAGTAAATACAGAAAAAAAGAAAAATTAAATAAAACTTAATGCTAGATACAAGAAATTGAATAAATTAAATTGAGTTAAAAATTATGACACTTGTATTTATGAAAAAAAAAAAAATATTTATATTGGATTTATCTTTAAGTTTGAATTCGCAATCATCAAATTATTTACAGTTTCTGGGTTCAACCTCGATCGTTGTTCTGTAATTATATTTCCAGCCTGTGAAAATGCTCGTTCTGATGCTGCTGATGTTGCGGGAATACAATTCAAGTTTTTATGTGCTTCATAAAGGTTTTTGAATTGGCCTTTATTTTCACACCACCATTGAAGAATATCCACAGGGCCTTTCGAATTAAACTGAATGTATCTTTCTATTTGTAATTGATTTGTAATTTCCCCAATATACCTACCCGAAAAAATAGTAATTTGTTTTAAAAACAATCATCCCAAATCGCATTATTGCATATTTTTTAGGGATATGTTTCTACTACGCACCTACCTGCACAAATTAACTGGGCATTCCCCACTACCCCATTTGTATTGTTACTGTGATGTGCTTTTTTGTCAAAGGCTGAGGTTTCGCTCGCCGGATTCCAAAGTACAAATTAAAGTAAGCACTTAACTTTAATCAAAAGGTTTTACTTTTATTATACTCTTAAATCTTAAAATATTAATTAACAACAAACAATTCTCTCAATATTTATGGTCTGGTTCCGGTTCTTGTTGATTTCTTCAGGTCGGTCAGCGGCTTCCTTCAACTTCTTTAGCAGGGAAGGGTTTTGGTTGATAGGTAAATCTTGGATTGCTCCCGGTAAAATCACGGCGTTGCCACCGGTAAAAATCACGGCGTTGCCACCGGTAAAAATCACGGAGTTGACCCCGGTAAAAATCACGGCGTTACCACCGGTAAAAATCACGGCGTTGCCACCGGTAAAAATCACGGAGTTGCCCCCGGTAAAAATCACGGCGTTGCCACCGGTAAAAATCACGGAGTTGCCCCCGGTAAAAATCACGGCGTCGCCACCGGTAAAAATCACGGAGTTGCCCCCGGTAAAAATCACGGCGTTGCCACCGGTAAAAATCACGGCGTTGCCACCGGTAAAAATCACGGAGTTGCCCCCGGTAAAAATCACGGCGTTACCACCGGTAAAAATCACGGCGTTACCACCGGTAAAAATCACGGAGTTGCCCCCGGTAAAAATCACGGCGTTGCCACCGGTAAAAATCACGGCGTTGCCACCGGTAAAAATCACGGAGTTGCCCCCGGTAAAAATCACGGCGTTACCACCGGTAAAAATCACGGAGTTGCCCCCGGTAAAAATCACGGCGTTGCCACCGGTAAAATTCACGGCGTTGCCACCGGTAAAAATCACGGCGTTGCCACCGGTAAAAATCACGGCGTTACCACCGGTAAAAATCACGGAGTTGCCCCCGGTAAAAATCACGGCGTTGCCACCGGTAAAAATCACGGCGTTGCCACCGGTAAAAATCACGGAGTTGCCCTCGGTAAAAATCACGGCGTTGCCACCGGTAAAAATCACGGCGTTGCCACCGGTAAAAATCACGGCGTTGCCACCGGTAAAAATCACGGAGTTGCCCCCGGTAAAAATCACGGCGTTGCCACCGGTAAAAATCACGGAGTTGCCCCCGGTAAAAATCACGGCGTTACCACCGGTAAAAATCACGGAGTTTTCCTCCGGTAATCTGGTACACTGTCGGTTATATTATTTAGACCCCTTACCGCTGGTGGGGGGAAGTCTAATAATTTAATTTTATATTTTACTTAGCTCCTGGAGTTACTTCCTCTTAAGATGATCACGATTGAATGATGATTTTGTCGTTTGTATGGCGGCTTTTTATATTACTGTTGAACTTAACTCAGTGTGAATTATTAAGCACAAAGAGTTATTTTCAATAGTTTTCTGTCGAACGAAAACATTTGCCAAATTTTCGTATTTTGTTTACATACTTGGACTATAGTGTTTTATGAATATTTCCATCATTACTCCCCACACTTCAGCGAAACATATTCCATCGTTATCCACCACACCTCTCATCATTCATGATTTTATTTTCATGAAACATATTCACCACCGAGCTCTGTTGTTCGTTTGCAAATCGATGTCATCAGCGTAGATCTTACTGATTGATAAGGAAATTTTCTCAATTCTCCTTTGTTATCAAAATTCTTCTTAATCGGTGTGGTGAATAGCGATGCAGCGTTGTTGGTTGCTGTAGATCATGATTAGATGGGATTTTCTCTTCATGCGGGGTACATCGTGGGATCGGTATCATTATTTCAAATATTATTTTCAAGGTCAGGTATGTTCTCGTTTTCTCTTTTTTTTTTATTATTTCGGTTTTTCAAGGTTAGCTTAAATGTAGGTATGTATATTACTTCGGTTATTTATTTTTCAAGGTTAGCTTAAATGTAGGTATGTATATTACTTCGGTTATTTATTTTTCAAGGTTAGCTTAAATGTAGGCAGGCGCGTGTAAAGCTCGATTTAACAAGGGGGGGGGAATGGTAAGTATGCGGTGTATTGTAATGTTTCATTACAACTCACCCCCTCTTTGGAGACGAGAACCTTCTCGTCTAAAAAAATTAGGATACGGCTTAGGTTTTTTTTTTTTGTTTTTTTTTTTGTTTTTTTTTTTTTATTGGCATTAGATCTACTCGGATCTCCTTTTTATTTTTTTTTTTTTTTTTGTATATACATTTTCTTTGTACATTTCTTTTCTTTTCTCTTATCTTTTCAATGAACCTTTTTTTTATATATTATTACCTTTTTTTTTTTACTTAATTCATTTGTTTGTTTCTTCAGATTTTTCCTATCTTCAAAAAAAAACAAAACCTTTTCAATCTTTTTTTTTTTTTTAATATATCCAAAGGAAAAAAATAAACTTTATTCGTAAAAAAATAATAACAAAAAAAATAATTCAAATAAACATAATGATTAATTCAAAAAAAAACTTAAAATAAGATTATAACAAAAAAAATTAATTAAAAAAAAAATAACATTTCAAACACAGCAAAAAAACTTTCTTCTAGTCCGGTACTCCTTTAGAATTGGACGCGTTTTCGGTGTCTACCGCATATTAAGATGGCCGTCCGCGCTCTATGTATTATGGCGACTATTTGCCCCCAACGTCTTTGAAAAATAAGCCTCTGTCGTCTGAATCGAGGATTGTAAAGGCGATGGCTCGTGATGACAATGCCTGCGAATGGGTCCTCTGGCACTGGTAACTGGGGCTGCGGTGCCGGGCCTGCATCTCTGTTGGCCCTTGTATTTGCTCGCCTTCTTGGTGGTGTTGCGCCCAAGGCTGGAAGGGCGTTCATCGCGGCAAGCATGGGTTGTTGTGGTGGTGGAGGTAGTGCAGGTGTTGGTTGTAGTGCGGGTGCGAGTGGTAGTGCAGGTGCAGGTGCGTGCTCTACATGTCTATCTTGATGTTGCGGTGGGGCTAGCATCACGGGTGGCTGAAGGGGGGCTCTGCCCCTGGGGACAAGTCCTCGGCTAGTCGATGGTTGGTCTGGATTCGGTCTTACTTCTTGACCCTGGTTGGGCTTCGGCTTCACTGGTTTCTTGGGAATTTTCCGGGTTACTTGCCTGATTGCGGGATCTTGTTGTGGGGCTGGGATCGTAATACACGACCTGATGACCGGTCTATCCTCTTGTCTGGGTCTCCCTGGAGTCAATGGGCGCTACTCTTCTTCTTGGTTAGTTGGTTGTGCTGGAGCTCCAGTGCCCATGCGCCGGGGTTGTGTTGGCTTTCGGTCCCATGGATTTCCCATCGTGTTATCGCGGTCGACTACTTTTTTAATACTGAAGTTTGAACTTTCATTGAGAGTCTTTTTTAAGTCCCTAATATGACAGCGGACGTATGTTATTTGGTTTTTCTTTTGCTCTTTTACTCTCTTTAGCACTGCAATTACGGGAGAGTCAAATTTCACCACTTGAAAAGGTCCATCGTATCGGGGGGCAAGTTTCTCTGTGAAGTGGTCGATTGCTGAAGAGAGGACTCTTACTTTTTTGTATACCAGTTCTCCTATGTTGGGTTTCCAAGCCCTTCTCCTCAAATTGTAGTATTTAGCTTGAGTTTCGGCTGCTCGCTGTAAATTGGTTCTCACAAGCTCGTATAGTGTTTTCATCCTTTCGTTTCGGATTGAGATGGTTTCCTGGTTCTCGGGGGGTTGCTAATAGGTAACTCAGGTTCTTTTGGGTATCTCAATTCTCTGCCGAAGTTCAAAAATGCGGGCGTAAATCCGGTGGATGTGTGCTTACTTGTATTTATGGCAAATGTTAATTCGGGTAGATGCTCGTCCCAGGATCGATGGTTATCTTTTACATATTGGGCTATCATTGTTTTTAAAACCCGATTCACCCTTTCGGTGGGGTTTTCTTGGGGGGTATAAGGTGCTGTAAATACTGGTTTAATCCCTAATTCTTGTAGAAATGCTTGAAAGGGCTGGCTTATGAATTGTGAACCGTTATCTGACACCAAGTAACGTGGTATTCCGAATTTTGATATGATTCTTTCTCGCATCGCTCGGATTAAATTTCCAGAAGTCGCGGTTCTCATGGGTATAGCTTCTACCCACTTGGTGAATTGGTCGACGAACACTGCCATCATGGTATAACCTTTTGTAGAGCGGGGGAGTGGTCCTACAAAGTCGACACAGATTGTGTCCCATGGATTATTAGTTTTCCTAGTATGCATTAACCCACTGGGTTTTTGTTGTGGTACCTTATACTGGTTGCAACTAGTGCATTTGTTAACATATCGGGCTATGTCTCGACACATTCCTGGCCAATAATATGTTCTCATTATACGAGAGATCGTCTTGGCGACGCCCAAATGACCTGCGGTTGTCGCATCATGATTTTCTTTCATGATTTGATTTCGATCAGTTGTGGGTACACACCACTTCCAATTGAAACTTTGGTCTGCTAAGGGATGTGCCTCAAATTTCTTGTATAATCGGTTCTCTCGTATCTGATATTCGGGGTATTTCACAGGGTCTTTTTCTACTTGTCTTAAGCGCTTTTGGGTCCAATCTTCTTGCTCCTCGCTCAACATGGCCAACTCACTATCTGTGATAGGTAGTGGATCTCTTGACAAGGTATCTGCTACCACGTTCATGGCACACTTTCGGTAAACGATGTTAAAGTCGTATTGTTGCATCTCTATCGCCCACCTCGCAAGTCTTCCTGAAGGATTCTCTAAGGAATGTAACCATTTGAGCGAATGGTGGTCGGTCACGACTGTAAAGTGGTAACCCTCTAAATAGGGTCGCATCTTGCGTATTCCCCATAAGATGGCTAAACATTCTTTCTCGGTGACTGTATATTTTTTTTCTAGGTCGGTGAGTGTTCGGCTCGCGTACGCGATGACTCGCTCTTGTCCTTTAGTGTTTTGGGATAGGACAACTCCTAAGCCGTATTGGCTTGCATCAGTCTGGAGCGTAAACGGTAACTCGAAGTTAGGACACATTAAAACAGGGGCTTCTGTTAGCTTGTCTTTCATTAGATTGAATGCTGCTTCTTGCGATGGGCCCCATTCCCACTTTTTATCCTTTTTTAGTAATTGGGTGAGCGGAGTGGCTATTACTGAAAAGCTTTTGATGAAACGTCGATACCAGGAAGCAATTCCCAGTACCCGGCGTAGTTCTCTAACATTTCTGGGTGCATTTAGTTCTCGTACTGCGGATATTTTGTCTGGGTCGGTACTTATACCCTGATCACTTACGACATGTCCAAGGTATTTCAGCTCTCTCTTGCAAAATTCGCATTTCTCGCGGTTGATTCTCAAATGTGCAGCTTGCAGTCGTTTAAATACTTCTTTCAAGTGTTCTAGATGTTCTTCAAAAGTTTTGCTAATGACTATTATGTCATCAAGGTAAGCAAAAGCAAAAGGGTCCATTTCTGGACCGAGAACTGAATCTAGCATCCGCTGGAATGTTGCTGCAGAAGAATTCAACCCACATGGTAACACTCTCCATTGAAACAGACCCCGTCCAGGGACGGTAAAAGCGGTAACCGGGCGGGATTCTTCCTCTAAAGGAATTTGCCAGTATCCTTGTTTAAGGTCGATTGTGGATATGAAATTAGCCTGTTTCAATTTATCTAATACGGCCAATATTTGCGGTAGCGGGTAGGCATCCATTATAGAAATCTCATTCAACTGTCTGTAATCAACGCATACTCTCCAAGTTCCGTTCTTCTTTTTTACAAGGACTATGGGCGAGCTATAAGGACTATTAGAAGGTTCGATCCTCCCATCTGCAAGCAGCTCATCAATTTCTTCGTCTATTATTCTTTGCATAGCGGGGTTTCTGGGATAGTATCTTTGACGAAACGGTTCGTTTGTCTTTAGTCGAATACGGTGTACTGCAGCGTTAGTTAAATTAGGCAATCTGTCGAACTTGGGTAATTCTCGGTTTAGCAACTCATTTAGACGGTCTTGTTGTGTTAACGAAAGAGGTTTGCCCCCTAAAACGCACATTTGATCCTTGGAGCATACTTGTGGAATCTCTAATGTCTTTATCTCCTTCCCTTTGATTGTCATTACAAAATCGAACAGGTTAAGGAGGTCCATTCCAACTGACATCTTGTTTCAACTGTTTAAAGTATGTCAATTCCCCTTGCACTTCCTCGTTTCCTATGCAAATAGACACGTTGTAGTGTTCGTTACTATATACTGGGGCACCATTCGCCATCCGAACGGAATGCGGTAAGTCCCGCATTGGTACCTTTTTCTTCTTTAAAAGCCGTCTTACTTTCTTGTTAATGAAAGATTTCGTGGCCCCAGTATCGATCAAAGCTGATAGCTGAAGTCCGTTTATCACTATGGGTATAAAGTAACGTGGGTCTAAGTTGACTTCAATCTGAGGCGTTTCAGCCTGTCCCGGAATCGCGTCTTCAAGTTTTGGGTTCCCTTCTTGTATCACGAGAGTTTCTAATTCCTTATGTTCACATGGGTTATTAATGTGATTTGACTCGTCGGTTTCTACCTCATTCGCCTTTAGGGCAGTATGCTCGGTGGTGTCGGGTATCGGGGATTCGGTTTTTACGGTCGGTTCTGTCGGCTTAGGTAGGTCGCTCAGTATAGCTGCATCTTGCGTATGGCAAGAGCAGTCTCGGGTCAATATACCGTCCTTCCCACAGAAAGAACAAAATGTACGGAAGGGCCTTAGACAGTTGGCTTGAGAGTGGCCCCTTTGTTTGCATTTCCAACAATGCGTTTTGCGGTCGTAACCTTCGACAGGGCGTCTGTCAAATTGCTCACTTGTATTTCTGAACGGGTTTCTTGGGTTTGTCTTGGCGGGCACAGTAGCAGGAGTTTGGTTTCGGCTTTCATTTTGTATGAATTCAAATTCTTCCGCTAGTCCGGTTAATTCTTCTAGGGTTTTAAAATCTTTGCGATGGATGTAAAGGTGATATTCGGGGCGGAGCCGATCGTAGATGCGATCGATGTTATCTGTTATGCGCATAGTAGGATGTTGGTGAATCAAGTACTGGGTTGCCCTGATGAAATCCTTGGCCTTTTCTCGAGGGCCTTGTCTTTTCCTGGAGATTTCATCCTCCAATTTGTGAACGAACCGAATGGGGAGGAAATGTCCTAGGAATGCTTGGTGGAAGTCTTCCCAGCTTCGAAACCCTCCTCGATTAATACGGTACCATTCTAAAGCTGTTCCTCGGAAAATTTCTGGGATAGCCCGCAACATGTCACCCGACTGTATCCTGTATGATTCGGTAAGCTCTTCTATGCGTTTTATAAATTCTAATGCACTCCCGGAGCCGTCGAATCGTAGACTCCATTTTCGGACTACATTCAATACCTCGGCTTCACGGTTCATCGGAATTCTATCGCATGACCATCCTTCTGGTAAGATTGTTCTTGGGTAGTTAGCCCTTGAGTTGTGGCTTGGCAATTGAGCAGCCACTGAAGTGGTGGGCGTCTCTACGTTCGGTATTCTATTGGCGGTTTTGTGTTGCCCCGGTAACGAACATGGGACGTATGACATTGTCGTTTTTGGCCCCGTATTTTGAGTATCTTCATCCGGATAGTAAAGAGGTCGGTATTCCGGTAACTTCGTCATCTGTTCAAACTCAGTAATAGCGGTATGGGCTGCTGAAGTGATAGTCGTAACGGCTGGTCTTGGAAGATTTGATGGGTAGTACCAATCTCTATAATCAGGGTGCCGAGTCATCTTCTCCAGGTCGTTGATTGCAGCGTAAGTAGCTGGGGTATATATCGGTTTCTGATGTTTTTGTAACTCTGGTACTCGGTACTGGTATTCTGTATACTCTGGTTGCTGAATCTTTCCGTTCGTATTAGATCCACTCGGATATACAGTGACGCTCTCGATTTCAAAAGAGTCTTTGGAAGAAACGGGGATAGTTGGAGGGGCGTCTTCATGATACTCTCTTTCGGCAACCAACCTTTCCATTTCTTCACACAAGTTTTGCATGGATTTTCGGACTCTGGCTTCTTTGATGTGTGCGCTGAAGCTTGCACGCAGGGCAGCCACGGTACCTTCGGTACTCAGGCCTAGTTGAGCCATCCTTTGCTTGAGCTCCTCCTTATTAAGGAGATAAATTGGTCCTATACTGGAAAATAAGTCGAAGCTATCGCCTTCTTCAGACATTTTGGCTTAAAACGGGAATTCGGTCGGGTTCGGGTACGGATGTTTTTCGGTTGCGTTTGGACCTCTAGGGATTTTGTACGGTGGGTAACCTTTCGGTTCGGTGCAGTTACGGTAACCTCTCGGTTGATTTGTTGGACCTCGTGGGATTTTAAAGATACGGACGGTAGATAACCTTTCGGTTCGGTACGGGTACGGTAATTTTTCGGTTTTTGTTTTTTTTTTTAATCCTCTTGGGATTAAAAAAAAATAGGCGGTATGTAACCTCTTGGTTTGGTGGAGGTACGGTCGGTGTGTAACCTTTCGGTTCGGTGCAGGTTCGGTATAAAAATTTGTTTTTTTTTTTTAATTTAATAAGTTTGTTCGACCTTGAAGGTCGCCTTACTTTTAGGTAAGGGTACAGAATTAAAAAAAAATCGAAGAGTTCAGAAATGTTTTTGGTGACCAAATTGTTATTAATTAAATTGAATGTTGTTTTAGGCCGTTTTTGCCCTTTTTAAGATTTAAGAGTTAGTTTGTTTTCGGTAAAGACCTTTAAGGTCCCTGCTCGGGCGCCAATTTGTGATGTGCTTTTTTGTCAGAGGCTGAGGTTTCGCTCGCCGGATTCCAAAGTACAAATTAAAGTAAGCACTTAACTTTAATCAAAAGGTTTTACTTTTATTATACTCTTAAATCTTAAAATATTAATTAACAACAAACAATTCTCTCAATATTTATGGTCTGGTTCCGGTTCTTGTTGATTTCTTCAGGTCGGTCAGCGGCTTCCTTCAACTTCTTTAGCAGGGAAGGGTTTTGGTTGATAGGTAAATCTTGGATTGCTCCCGGTAAAATCACGGCGTTGCCACCGGTAAAAATCACGGCGTTGCCACCGGTAAAAATCACGGAGTTGACCCCGGTAAAAATCACGGCGTTACCACCGGTAAAAATCACGGCGTTGCCACCGGTAAAAATCACGGAGTTGCCCCCGGTAAAAATCACGGCGTTGCCACCGGTAAAAATCACGGAGTTGCCCCCGGTAAAAATCACGGCGTCGCCACCGGTAAAAATCACGGAGTTGCCCCCGGTAAAAATCACGGCGTTGCCACCGGTAAAAATCACGGCGTTGCCACCGGTAAAAATCACGGCGTTGCCACCGGTAAAAATCGCGGAGTTGCCCCCGGTAAAAATCACGGCGTTGCCACCGGTAAAAATCACGGAGTTGCCCCCGGTAAAAATCACGGCGTTACCACCGGTAAAAATCACGGCGTTACCACCGGTAAAAATCACGGAGTTGCCCCCGGTAAAAATCACGGCGTTGCCACCGGTAAAAATCACGGCGTTGCCACCGGTAAAAATCACGGAGTTGCCCCCGGTAAAAATCACGGCGTTACCACCGGTAAAAATCACGGAGTTGCCCCCGGTAAAAATCACGGCGTTGCCACCGGTAAAAATCACGGCGTTGCCACCGGTAAAAATCACGGCGTTGCCACCGGTAAAAATCACGGCATTACCACCGGTAAAAATCACGGAGTTGCCCCCGGTAAAAATCACGGCGTTGCCACCGGTAAAAATCACGGCGTTGCCACCGGTAAAAATCACGGCGTTGCCACCGGTAAAAATCACGGCGTTGCCACCGGTAAAAATCACGGCGTTGCCACCGGTAAAAATCACGGAGTTGCCCCCGGTAAAAATTACGGCGTTACCACCGGTAAAAATCACGGAGTTGCCCCCGGTAAAAATCACGGCGTTGCCACCGGTAAAAATCACGGAGTTGCCCCCGGTAAAAATCACGGCGTTACCACCGGTAAAAATCACGGAGTTTTCCTCCGGTAATCTGGTACACTGTCGGTTATATTATTTAGACCCCTTACCGCTGGTGGGGGGAAGTCTAATAATTTAATTTTATATTTTACTTAGCTCCTGGAGTTACTTCCTCTTAAGATGATCACGATTGAATGATGATTTTGTCGTTTGATTGGCGGCTTTTTATATTACTGTTGAACTTAACTCAGTGTGAATTATTAAGCACAAAGAGCTATTTTCAATAGTTTTCTGTCGAACGAAAACATTTGCCAAATTTTCGTATTTTGTTTACATACTTGGACTATAGTGTTTAATGAATATTTCCATCATTACTCCCCACACTTCAGCGAAACATATTCCATCGTTATCCACCACACCTCTCATCATTCATGATTTTATTATATTATATTATATTTTATTATATTATATATATATATTCACCACCGAGCTCTGTTGTTCGTTTGCAAATCGATGTCATCAGCGTAGATCTTACTGATTGATAAGGAAATTTTCTCAATTCTCCTTTGTTATCAAAATTCTTCTTAATCGGTGTGGTGAATAGCGATGCAGCGTTGTTGGTTGCTGTAGATCATGATTAGATGGGATTTTCTCTTCATGCGGGGTACATCGTGGGATCGGTATCATTATTTCAAATATTATTTTCAAGGTCAGGTATGTTCTCGTTTTCTCTTTTTTTTTTTTTATTATTTCGGTTTTTCAAGGTTAGCTTAAATGTAGGTATGTATATTACTTCGGTTATTTATTTTTCAAGGTTAGCTTAAATGTAGGTATGTATATTACTTCGGATATTTATTTTTCAAGGTTAGCTTAAATGTAGGCAGGCGCGTGTAAAGCTCGATTTAACAAGGGGGGGGAATGGTAAGTATGCGGTGTATTGTAATGTTTCATTACATTACCTAACGACTAACTACTTTTTTATTTACTCAGTCATTGAAAATCCTTTTCACCACAATTATAAAATTAAAATAACCTGCTTTAATTGCAGTTGTACCGCAAACAACCAACCCTCAAAACCTAAATAAAAAAAATATGCAACAGGTACCTATAGGACGTAGAAATTTGAAGTGGTTGTTTTCATTGTTCAAACTGTTCATGATTTTTCGATCACGTTCGAACATTTCAATCACTTTCGATCATTTCGAGTAAAGCCTAGTGTTTATGAACAGTCAATCTGTTTACGAGTAATTCTGTTCGTGGGTATTGAGGATCGAGTATACTCATGAGTTCAAACAATTTGTGTGGTTTTGTTTGTGAGTATTTTTGTTTATGAGTAAGATGATTTACGAGTATAGAGAGAAAACGATCGACCACGAACGATCATTTTAAAAAATTGAAATTGTTCGAACAGGTTCGAACATACTCATTTGGATCTCTGGTAACTACCTACCTAACTCATTGAGGGAAAAACCCATGTCTGCCATAGTTTTGAATGAGATTGCACAACTGACTGACAAGTGCAGAAAACCGATCATTCAATAGGTGTGTTTTTTATTACAACCGATCTTAACTTGACAAAAAAAACGCAGTCTGGGCTAAGCAATTTACATGTTAAATACTACAACACCTTAGCCCCTTGGGCTTAGTTGTTTAGCCCGGAGATTTCTCTGGGCTTAACTTTTTGAAGAGTTTTAAATCTGTGCTACCAAGCTAATTTTTTCATAAATTGTTTAGACTTTGTTTAAAAACGTGAAAACTCACGTTTGGAAGGACAAAATGTATTAAAATAGTTTTGCTAGCATACATTTTTGTATCTCTTTGTAAAACATGCATGCAAAATACAAGAAAATGACGAAAGCGAAAAATATGACAACTCTAAATTTTTGTTGTGTCTGCTGTTTTCGGAACATTCAATATACAGTGCTGCCAAGATTTCAGGTTAAGCCCCGAGGCGTTTTTTTTGTCCAGTTAAGACCGGTGGTAATAAAAAACACACCTAATGTGTAGATAGAAGTGATCAAGCATCAAGTGATTAGTAAGTGAATAAAAAGTGAAATTAAAGGAAAGAAAATGGGTAACCAAACTCGTAAAAAACACGAAAGAGCCGGAAATTTAGTTAGACATTTGGCATTTAAGGACGTACGCAGGATTTTTGTGGGGAAGGGGGGCAGACACATTTTTTTCAATGGGTCAAAAATTTCTAGGGGGGCAACTGCCTCCCCCTTGCGTACGCCCTTGTTGGCATTGGAATAATGTTAAATAAATACATACATGTTTATTTGTCTCACTAAAGTTATAATAATTACAATAATTTTTTACACTGGAAGTAAAAAGTGAAAAAAATATACATTTTCCACACTACTCATGAGGTATGCATTCAAGTGCGTTAATCGATTTTTTGGTAAGGTGTTCGGTTTCCCCAGTTGGCCTATTACACCAAACAGAAAAAAAGGAAATATTTGAATTCATCCACTTTCTTCTGTAGGTTTCCTTATGGCATTCCACGAGGAATTCGAGGATCAACAACAGGAAGAAGCAAATTATTGTAAAATGTTAAAATACAAAATTTTCCAAAAATCATCGTCTCGCTTTATTTCCTCCACATATTGCGGTCGCAGCAGTGAGCAGTAAATTGTGTCAATATCAAGAAAAACATAATTATAATTTCTGTAAGCGAAAGAGTTAGGTACAAATATTATACGGAAACATAAAAGAAAAACTATTTCCTTATCTCATACAGGGCAATTCCATGGTAACTCACGTTACATTCACAATTTCCAACACATAAATAATTTTTTTTTTCAATTTTAATTTAAATTGATACGAAATTACTATCCATGAATGGAGCATAACTATTACTTTCATAATTAACAAAAAAAATTGTCTTTATTTTTAACATTTGCTTGGGAAAAATAAAAGTTTGATGGTAACTCACGTTACAAAAATCGGACACGAATTTTAAGAGTCCGACAGTATGAAGTTTTTATGTGATAATTAAGAATCTTAATTTGTTTTCAATGAAGATTCCATACATACAAAATTACAAGCTTTTAATATGAGTGACAAAACCAAACATTTTTTCAATATTTCGAGGAAAAATTTTAAAATATTTAGGTAACTCACGTTACATTATTTTGGTAACTCATGTTACCTGCGATTTGTGGTTCCAAAAGTAAAGAAAAGATGCATTTTCACTCAAGTTTTTACTTGCGATATAGGTACTATATATCAAGTTATGCATTCGTACAAAAAAAAAAAGTTGAGATAACATTTTTCCATGACATTACGATGGTAGACAATGCCAAAAAAGTGGGTCCCGGAAGTCCGTCTGTCTGTCTGTCTGTCTGTCTGTCTGTCTGTCTGTCTGTCTGTCTGTCTGTCTGTCTGTCTGTCTGTCTGTCTGTATAAGGAGCTACAGCCTAAACGGGTGGACCGATTAATGCCAAACTTGGTATATAGCGTTATTTGGCGACTCTCCAGAGGGGTTTTTGGAATTAATTTTTTTGGACCAAAAATAACGGTACTTGTCATATACCGATTTAAGTAAAATTGAAATATCTCAAAAACGGCTCTAACGATTTTGTTTAAAAAATTCAAATGTTAGTTTTGAGCTAAGGTCTATCTTTTAATGAAAAAATTTTTTTTTGAAAATCATTATTAACGGTACCTGCCATAGAACCGTTTTTTTCAAATCCGATTATCTCCGAAACTGCTTATTCGATTTCAACCATACTTTTTGTGAAGAAGCATTCATATAATTAAAATATAAGCCAAAAATAAGATTTTGGAGAAAATATTTTTTGGATTTTTAAAAAAATTAAAAAAATTTTTTTTTGAAAAATCAAATTTTCGAAAACGGGACATTGAATTTTTTTGAAATTTTGGTTTTAGATGTTGATTAGTGATTTCTAAAGAATGGCATACCAATTTTATTTTAAATCTTTTTTTCCAAAAAATTATTTATAAAAAATTAGTTTTTTAAAAAACGGCTATAACGATTTTTAAATTTTTTTTTTCTAAAAATGCATCTTAATATATCAATCACAACTGCATACTTGTTTTGGAGGGCAACTTAATTTCAGATTTTATTTTATTTTTTTTAAACGCATTTTATTTTTTTTTTTTTCCAAATTTCTATATAAAAAGTCTTAAAAATTTAAGCAACTTTAACTCTAAGAGCAAGTTCCTGCGACCCAGTCGTGCATTTTATTTTTAATCGAATAGTGTGTAACGAAGCTTGCTTAAATGTTAAGGGGGGAAAACCCTCTGGAATTTTTTTATTTTTGCATTATTAATTTTTTGCTTAAAAAAGTCATTTGTCAACCGAAGAAACTATTTTAGTGGGCTAAGCCTTAAATGAAGCCTCAAAAGTCCCCAGATAGTCCTGAAACCCATGCGTTCCGAGCCTACCACATTACAAAAATGAAAACTTTAAACGAATTTTTCTCGAAAAACGTTTCTTTCCGCGCCGTGCAACGTAACTCAAAAACTAATGAAGCTATCGACTTGAAATAAAGTGCAAATTACTCGTTAACTTATTGGTCATTGCATGAACCTAAAAGTTCAATATAATTTTCACAATAAATATTTTTTTAATAATTTGTTTATAAAAAAACATTGTGTTTTTTCGTTTTTTTAGTCTCTAATTTTTATTTTACACTTTTTTGTGCTTAATTTAGGTTCATGCAATGCGTATAAATATATTTTAACGAAAAGAAATATCTCTTTCGATTATAAATAATTAACTGGACCAGGGCATTGCACGGCGCAAACGCGAGGCGTCTACTTTAAACGGCTGTAGAGCCGCCATTTTGTTTTTTTATTACTTCAAAAAAATTGTGTTTACACTTCATGGTGTCAATAATATCATGTATTTTCCCAAATTTTAATTAATGCTTTCAGTTTTCCAAAAAAAATTCTTGAAAAACCTCACTATTAGACTCATCATATTTTCAGTTTGCTTGTTTTTCCGTCATTTTCATGTGAAATTCTTCTGTTGTTGTCAAGCTTATGCTAAAAAAATGTTTTAAGATTATTAAACTCCCTGAATTTTATGTCTATCCATAAGGGAATACAACAAAGAATCTTTTTTTGCAACTTGCATAAAGAGTTGCCGTTTGTAAATAGTAATTTGCTAATAAAAAAAGTTAAAAAGACTGCATAATTTGTTCAAAACTCGTGTCCACTTTTTCATGGAATTACCCTACAGTGTTCCTTCCCATATTTAGTCCTCCTAAATACTAAAAGTTAAACAAAGGCCCATGAATGATTCCCAGAACAAAACTGCAAACAAAAAAAGAGAACAAAAAAGTACCTACCTCCATAGCTGTATTTAGGGGGGGGGGGGGTTATGGGTTTTTTCGATTACACGTTTGGTAAGGGATTTTTCCTCTGTGACCATTTCTTTAAAATGCTCTTTTAACAACCCTTTAAATACCACAAGTATTTATGCATGGTTTTTGGTGCCCAGAGGCGCACACATGCGATTTTAGTCGCGCGATTATTCAGTCGCAAAAATGGATCACAAGGATTTCAATGCCTGTGAACACAAGGGTGGTCCTTAGGGGAAAAAAATTGGGCACGCCCCTTAGAATGGTTCCAAATCAGGAAAAAAATGCTCTAATTTTTTCAAATTTTTATTCCTGACCCTTCCTGACCCTATTTGATTAAGAAGTTTATATGTATAAATGATCAAACATCCGCAATTTACCCGATACTGGACACTGAATATCGCTCCTGCCATGCGCGTAGGAAGGGGGGGTCCCGGGTGGGCCAGGCCCACCCTAGAAAATCCATGGGCCACCTTAGAGAAATCAACAGTACTACGGAACTTTTAGTCTGATATTAGCTCCCACTGACATTTTTTTATAATATCGCTTGCTGAGAATTATAGGGTTGTACTTATGTATGTTATGTAGGTACATATGTTTATGTATATTGGTCTCAGCCAGCGATTTGTAAATACCCCGTTTATATGAGCAGACTAAAAGGTCGGATTCAGCTTATTTAATTTAAAGTTTTCGCACAAGTCGGGTTAAATTTTTAGCCGATAACACATTTTTGAAACATTTGAGGTGAAAACGTAATTTCAATCGTCAAAAATTTATTCTGGGAACCGGTTAAATTTTTATCTTCAGAGGACAGGGTAACGTACCCAGTGACTATAAGAAATGGTTTTTAAGTATAATGAAAGCATAAATAATTTAGTAATTCCTTAAAAATATCAAAATTAAAAATGTAATACCTTACCGGTTTTTTAGTTACCGACACCATTTTTTCAGTAGTGGACACCCGATTTTTTTTAGTAATGGACACCCATATCTAAGCTGCATTTACACTCTTCGTTTTATCGCCGGTGTGTAAGATGTCCGTTTTTGAATTAGAACCGAACAACAAGACGGTTCTACTACTGACATTCTCTCGTTGTACGGTGTTAGTTCAAGAAGGAACATCGTACACCGCACTGTGGTTTCGCCCATATGACAAAAATAAAAAAAATAAAGTTCGTTTTTTCTGTCCCAAGTGACTTATTCTAATAAATAATAGTTCAATATTTACTGCTGCATACATTTTTTCTTACAAGTCACGTGATATCTATTTTGTTTTAGCTTTCAAAGTGAACTGATTATTCAATTTTTGTTGAAAACAGGTGTTAATAAATTTGATAAAATTCAAGTATTTTTATTTTTTATAAAAGTGAAGTTATCAATATTTTTTTGAAATGGAATTACAAAAGGAAGGTGTGTAGATTATTTTATTAATTTTTTTGTCATATTTGAACGCTTAATTTTATATTTATGTGGGTAGAGTCATGTACCATTTACGCGTTTTTTCTATTTTTGTCAATCTTCAAGTAAACTTTTAAAATAGTTCTTAACCTAACTTTAGCAAAAAAAGTTGTTTGTTATAAAGAATGATATGTCAGCTTTAAGAAAAACATAATCTTAGCACCCACAATCGACCACAAGTTGCGCAATTGAGGTTTAAGTGTTGTATGTTTTGAGCCTTTTTGAGCCGTTTTGATTTTTTGTTTTTATATTAATTTTCCTTAGGTACGATCTATTTTTGCCTGTAGTGTGTAAAAAACGTCTATGACATTTGGGCAGTAAAAAGTGGCGAGATAGTTGAGAAAAAATTACAAAATTTCAATTCCGTCATAGAAAATATAAATTCTCCAGAAAAAAAGGTTAAATTTTGACTTTTTGAAATTTCGTATTTTTAATAATTGATTATTTTTTTTTTAACATGAGAATTACTTTTTCGAGTTTGATTTTGAAATAAAAATTGAATATACTATTAAAAAAAATTAATAAAACAAAAAAAAAACAGAAAAAAAATTTGTGAGTGGGCGTGTCAGTGGGCGGAAATTTATTGTGGTGAATTCTTTTGAGACTTTATATCATGCTTGAAAGTTTCATCCCTATTGAACAAGTAGTTCAGAAGTTATTGAATTATGACGCCATCTCCATACAACCCAAACCACTGTGCACCGGCGATAAAACTGAGAGTGTAAATGCAGCTAAGCATTCACCTACATTTAATGCACTTTGCAGATCTTCGTCTTTGTTTTGCTTATGTTTTGGCCTTTTTAAATAATAGCCTGAAATGTCGACGCCGACGAACACTCAAGGACTTGAAAATACTGTTTAAACCTAGCCTAAGTTCAAGGCATAACAAAACTCAATTTTCAATCAGTAGAAAAATTTAGGGACAGGTAGATTAAAAGCAAAAATGGAATGATAAAATAAAAGTCGAATGAAAACTCCGATGGTGAAAATTTTATCATTTCATTTTTTCATGAAAATGATTGTCAAACAATACACACACTTTGCATAAATCGAATGAATCGTTTTCAGATTCCTTTCACACTTTTTTAAAGTAATTTTACACAGTCGAAAGGAAACCCACTTTATAAACTTATTTAAAAGCGCTACGCGATGCTTTCAATCTTTTTTTTTTACTCGGTGAACTGTAAACTAGGCCTTAGGAGCAAACAAAAAGTGGTTTGAAAATACTTGGGCCTATTCGGCGAGATCTTTTATACTGCTATTCTGCAGAAAAAGAACGGTGTCCATTATTAATATCATCAAACGTGTCTAATTGCGCCAGTTATGGACATCAGTGTCGGTCACTGAATTTCGTTGAACTTTATATTCTAGTTATGAACACCCCACGTAAAATTAAATTATGTTATTATTTTTGTAATAACTTAAATTGAAATAGATCTACAAAGCAATTCTCTAACAAAATATTCGATTTTAATTTTTGTACCATATACAGATATATTGTTTAAACAATGATTTGTACTTACGTCTTTCTTAAGAATTTCTCAAGTTTCATGCACTTCACAGAGGTTCGAAACTTGCCCCTTTTATTACAACAAAACCAATCACTACCAACTATGAAGTAATGTCGTTTTCTATTGACTTCTGAGATTTTTTGTAAAATTCTGAGATTTTCCACTGCAAATAGAATATGAAATCTAGTTTTGTAATTGTGTGCGAAATCTGTGCGTATAAAAAAAATAAAACAACAACAAATGTTCAGACAAATGTCAAACAGAGGAGTGTGTGTGAAAGTGCGTGTGTTTGTATGCGTGAATCTTGATAAAAATCCAGAATCAGATTCTTGAATCTCAGATTCATTTTTTTGTCATTTTTTTGAATCTCAGGACGCAAATAGATCATGAAATCTGAGATTTTACCACTATTTCCCCTCTTCACCCCCCCTTTCAGCTGTCAGATTCACAATTCTCATTCTGAGATTCGTCAATAGAAAACGACATAAAGTGTTTTCTGATGGAATATACATGCCTGAACGCGTTAAAAATAGTTTTCGTACCTTAACAAAACCTTAAGAAAACGGAAAAACTGTGCCAAGTGTCGGTAACTGGCAAGGGTGTCGGTCACTGGGTAGTTTACCCTACATTTTTTGCAGATTTTTTTTGTATTTTTTTCAATAACTAATCAAGAACCGAAAATAAAGAAAGAAAATTGAGAAAGCAGTACAACATTATGACATTATGAGTGTGTATTAGGGAACATTTATATTTTTCAATATACCTACATTACATAATTGATTTTATTGATGATGAAAAAAATTGTTAGTGGCAACACAAAAATAAAACTCACATTACAACGCGTGTTGGAAGTTTGTTAATTGTTAATATTTATAAATTTTTTTTAACATCATTACCTAATTCTTTTGATTTGCAGAAAACAAATATTTATCTACGTTAATAATTTATCCAAATTCACTCAGCTGAATTAACCCAAAGATAATTTTTTTTATTCACCAGACATTCAAATGTCTAAAATTTATTTTCGGCTAAATAATTTAACCCAATGCACACACGGCCTTAAAGTCACATAATTACCGCGAATAAAAAATTTTATATTTTATGTCGTTTTCTATTTGCTTTTGAGATATTTGTGTACAAATCTCAGATTTTTTCACGCAAATAGAATATGAAATCTAGTTTTGTAATTGTGCACGACATCTGTTCATATAAAAAAAAAAACATTTTAAAATAAAACAACAAGAAATGGTCAGACAAATGTGTGAGTCTTGATAAAAATCGAGATTCAGATTTTTGAATCTCGGATTCATTTTTTTGAGTCTCAATCTCAAGTCGCAAATAGATCATGAAATCTGAGATTTTTCAACTTTTCCCCTCTTCACCCCCTCTTTCAGCTGTCAGATTCACTAATCTGATTCTGAATCTCGTCAATTAGTCCAATCATTATATACATTTGGAAATGCAAGATGACCGAGAAAGCTAAATTTTGGATATGTTGTAGGGGATGCTTAAGAAAGCTTAACTTGAAGTTTTCGACCAAGATTTCCTATGAGCTTTTTCCGCAATAACTTTTTTGACAATAACTCGGCTATCCTTCGAGATACGAAAATTTTACAAGTAGCTTTTTTGTAGCTTTTACCATCTTCCAATCTTCATGCATACACATTTTTTGTTTATCATGAACCGTTTTCGAGATATCGATCAAAAAAGTTAAAAATTTACGATATACGATTTGTTTTTTGACATTATCTATTTTTTGGTGAGAGTACCTATCCAATAAAATATTAAATTCAAATTTGTAGACCCTGTTCAGACCTACAATTTCGTATTTCTTTTTTTTTTTGACATTAAAAAAAACATGAATGATTGTTTTTTTCACAACCGAACGAGCGGCTTGCTTGGCGGTGGGTTCGGACTAAACGACTTTGCGGGCGGCTGGAGGTCGTAATTTTTGTCCAAAAAAAAATTTAAATATGAAATTGTAGGTCTGAACAGGGTCTACAAATTTGATTTTAATATTTTTTTGGATATTCATCACCAAAAAATAGATAATGTCAAAAAACAAATCGCATATACTAAATTTTAAAATTTTTTTTTTATCGATATCTCGAAAACGGTTCATGATACGCAAAAAATGTGTATGTATGAATTGTAGAACATGGTAAAAGCTACAAAAAAGCTTCTTGTAAAATTTTCGTTTCTCGAAAGATAGCCGAGTTATTGTCAAAAAGTTATTGCGGAAAAAGCTCATAGGAAATCTTGGTCGAAAACTTCAAGTTAGCTTTCTCGGTCATTTTGCATTTCTAAGCCGTTTTTTCCGACATAATGACTGGCCTAAATAGAAAATGACATTAGTTTGGACGTACACATGCGGCTTAAGTTTCAAGAGCACCTTAAGGGGGGGTGTACCGTCACATGGTGGAATGCTTTCACATTTATAAAGATAATGGAATGAAATACATTTTGTTATTTGAATTTAGTTAAAATATTCGACCTTATATCTCAATTTGAGAAATTGTAATTTAGAGAGCATTAAAAGCCATAATTGTAGTCGTTGTTTTAATACGACCTATTTATTTTGTGTTTGTTTCTTACTCAGACTAAACATTAGGGGTATTCACGATCTGGTGCAACAGGCCTAGTAAAAATGTAAAATTTTATTTTTTTACAATAGATCGTGAACGCCCCTTTTCTTATTTATAGTAAATATTGAAGCATGAATGAAATCCATGATGTTTTTTTTTAACAGGGTTGTTCCTCCACTGTTGCTTCTTCTTTTTTTCCATTTTTTATAATTTAATTCTTTGTTTTGTTCGGGTTAATTAATTTTCACAAATTATTACTAAATTACGGGACATGAATACCGACAACCATAATAAACATAATAAAAAAGACAAACTGTTTATCATGGGTGACGCGACGGTGAGCTGCCATCTGTCAAAAATAATTTTACTCTATTGTATTTTTATTTTGCAATAGGTCTAGGGTATAGCAAAAGTGCAAGACTGTTGTAAAATTTTAATCCGTATATTTTGTTGTTGTAGTGTTGTAAGATTTTACACTTTTGCAATGATACAAGACCAGTTTCATCGGATCGTGAATACCCCTATTTTATTTTTTTAAATTCTATTTTGGATTGAGATTGAATCATTCTATTATTTTGAACAACACATTTATCGATAGAATATATTAGCCCCGTTCCATTGGAGGTGGTAGTTTACTCATGAGTAGATCTAGTACTACATTAACACATGATCTTCTACTCGAGGACATATGAAAGTGTAGTTATTGTACTAGATTTCTACTCACGAGTAAACTAGCACCTCGAATGGAACAGGGCTTTTATTATAAATAAAGTTTTGGCAAATTTCAAGTTATTAAAAAAAAAACAGAGATTGGCGAATTATTTGCCAATGAAGAAGTAAAGTAAAAAAAAATTGCGCATTAATGCGGTTGTGGCTTCAGGTGGACGATATCATCTGGTCCACCCTAGGCAAAATCTCTAGCTACGCCCATGGCTCCTGCTATAGTAACTTCCTATCAAAATAGGGCCAGGAAGGGTCAGAGATAAAAATATGAAAAAATAGGGTATTTTTTTCCTGATTTGAACCGATCTAGGGGGCGTCGCACTCAATTTTCTCAAAGAGTAAAATAAAGACCGCCCTAGTGAACACACAAGCTTCCTGCGATTAAACATTTGAAAATTGAGTCTACAGTCATTGAAATTCTTGTCAACTTATTTGCGACTGAATAATCGGGCGATCAAAATCGCATGTGTGCGCCTAGCCTAAATCTATTTTAATCTTTCCGACATATTTTCTACTGTCCGATATATCTTCACTTTTGTTCATATAAGCATATAAGCGAAAATAAATGTATCTATTTCTTCAGAGAGTGTAGTACCTATGTACAACATTTCGTTATTTTTTTTGTTTCAAATTATAAAACTAAACAATTTCAGTTTATTGTTAAATTTAAAAGTGAAGTACAATTAGCTCATGCCATACAGCTTGGATTATTTAAGGGCCAGTTGTATAAACGGGGTTCAGCCTCTGATCAGGAATTTAACCCACCGGTTTCGGAGGATTAGCAGCGGGTCAACTTCGGTTCAACCATGGATGTGGCTATTTTTACATATCGTGTCGCCGTAAAGCAAAATTGTTCTAAGTCACAAAAAGCAAATTTTACAGGGGACGATTTTTAAGTTTCAAATTGGTTTAAAGCGATAATTTTATGCTCGTTTGCCATTAAAGTTAAGTTTTTTATAAAGATTGTTCTTTTCTCTTGAATAAAACATACAAGTTTACCTCATTAGTAGGTGGATACTATTTTTAAATATGTTTTGAAACTATGAAAACCCAAAATTGGACATAGAACAGTTCCTATACAAGTATGTTTTTTCCTTAAATAAAAAGTGGACTTAGAACAAAATATGTATGATGGGACTTAGAACAATCAAGAATACTCGGGCTCATTTTCAAAAGGCTACTTCCCCGTTTTTATTGTTCTATATCCCATTAAATTATATTATCTGTGGAATGAAATTTTTTTGACAAAAACGGTTTTCAAATTAGGAAAGAGCACCCTGCACCATTAACTTATTTTCAGTAAAAAGTGGATTTAGAACAATTTTTATATATGCCGACGATATGTGGACTTTGCACCAGTGCTAAACCGGAATATTACCACTGATTTCAGAAGATAATTGGGAGAATCGACTGCAGTTACATATTAAAGTTGATACAAAGTATTTTGATTCCTAAAAAAATGTTGTGTGGTCCGAGCTAATCCTAAAATCTAAACGCATTCTAGTTAGAGTGTTCGAGATAAAATTGCGAAAAAAATTACTCAACTGTAATTAGTGCATGACATAAAAACACTTTGCAAAATTGGCTTTTGTAGTAAGTACTTATTAGGTATAGAAAAGAAATCTAGGTACATTTATAATTTTACTTCATAACGAAAAAAAGACGAAAGAAATCATGACAAAAATTGATTCGCGCACCACATTACAAAACCAAAATATACATATAATGTATCCTTTTTACCAAAAAAAAAAACGAATACATACACTTGATTTCCTATACCCACACGAAATGATGTGTTACAATAAAAACGGCACACTTTGGTGTGTGCACCACTTCTTCTTCTTCACAAAAGAGTAAATCGTGCAAACGAACAAAAAAAAACTGGTTGTGCGAGCTCTGCGCGTTTGCGTATCTACTTCTTTTTTTCTTGTATCCCTAACAATCGAACGATGTTCGTTCGAAGTACAAACATGTTCTTAGGTCTGAGTTTTGTCTATTTCATTTTTATTCGAAAATACGAATCTTCGAATCTGAGTTCGAACTTTTGTCCGGAGGCCTCTTAATTAATATTTCTTAAAACTATGCCTGCCTGTTCGAACTTTCATTTCATTTTCATTCATTTATTAAAATAAAAGGTACGTAAATTAAAGTGAGGCGGCTTAGCAACAAAATCGTGCACTCTGATAAAAGCACGAAATTAACATCGTTGGTAGTACTCAATATAAGAGTTATTTTGAGATATTTTGCCACCTTGTATTCCATCCGGAAGGGTAGATCACAACAAAAACATTACTGTTAAAAAAAGAGCCAAGTTCTCCTATGTTGAAATTATGCTGGCACAAAAAGTATTGAGATATAAAAGTGTACCAAGTTCTAAAGTTTGGGTTCAAATTCGTATCAATAAAATTTTGATTGTTTACTTGACAATTTTTCTTTTAAATACCGATTTTTAAAGTTATTTCAAAAATTTGCCAAGTAAACAATCAAAATTTTATTGATACGAATTTGAACCCAAACTTTAGAACTTGGTACACTTTTATATCTCAATACTTTTTGTGCCAGCATAATTTCAACATAGGAGAACTTGGCTCTTTTTTTAACAGTAATGTTTTTGTTGTGATTTCACTACTTTTTGCAAGGTATGGCTGTAGAATTGAAAATCTCTATATTTGATGAAAATGGGCAGTTGCCACGCCCCCTGGTTGAAATTCTCAAATTTTAAATTTTTTCCTTTGTATAAATTACCAGCTTTACCATTCTACCAAATTTCAAGATTCTACGATAATCAGAAGTGCTCTATAATAATTGATGAAAATTCAGTGAAAATGGGCGGTTGCCACGCCCCCTGGCTAAAATTCTCAAATTTTAAATTTTTTCCTTTGTATAAACTACCAGCTCTACCATTCTACCAAATTTCAAGATTCTACGATAATCAGAAGTGCTCTATAATATTTGATGAAAATTCAGTGAAAATGGGCGGTTGCCACGCCCCCTGTCCAAAATTCTCAAATTTTAAATTTTTTCCTTTGTATAAACTACCAGCTCTACCATTCAACCAAATTTCAAGATTCTACGATAATCAGAAGTGCTCTATAATATTTGATGAAAATTCAGTGAAAATGGGCGGTTGCCACGCCCCCTGTCTAAAATTCTCAAATTTTAAATTTTTTCATTTGTATAAACTACCAGCTCTACCATTCAACCAAATTTCAAGATTCTACGATAATCAGAAGTGCTCTATAATATTTGATGAAAATTCAGCGGAAATGGGCGGATGCCACGCCCCCTGAATTGAAAATCTCAAATTTTCGATTTTTTCCTTTGTATACACCACAAGTCCTATCACCGTGTAAAATTTCAAGTTTCTACGTTAACGGGAAGTTCTCCATAATTTTGATGATCTGTCAGTGAGTGAGTGAATCAGTCAGTCAGTCAGTCAGTCAGTCAGTCAGTCAGTTACGGTTTTTGCGATTTTTGAAGCCCTATATCTCAGGAACTACTCATCATAAGAGGCTGAAATTTTGTGAGGAGTTTTGTTTCGACCAGCTCAACAAATGTAGCGAGTTTGAAATTTCTAGCATCTTTGGTGTGGAAGTTAGAGGGGGGTTAAAAATGGCCTGAGTTGTTTCCTGTAAATAAGGGTGTAGTGCCAAAGTTGCTAGAGAACTTGGCTGGGCACTACCGTGCCCCTTGATACAAGATTTTTTCTGTGTTGCACTCGATTTGCTGCATATAATAGTATAGGCAATGAAACATTTTTATTAATATGATACATGATTTCGAGGTATGATAAAATCAATACCAAAATGTCTCGACCATTATGTAAAAAGTTATTGGACTCTTTATGAATTGTCTTTTACTTAAAGAGCAAGAGTCAGAATATTACCAAGAACTCCTTTAAAAAAAGTGGTAGGTTGATAAAATTTTGTGTGGATGTTTCATATACCATATAAAAAAATAATAAAATATGCTCATCAAAATATTTCAAGTAAAAGGGTGTTATTTTAATGATAAAAAACACATTTGAAATGGTACCATTGGACCACATGGAAAATGTTTGCATTTTTTTGAACCGCATATATATTTTATACATCGTATGAGAATCAAAAATAATCAAAAAATGAATTATATTTACCATGGAATATATATATCACGCAAAAATTAAATTGCTTGCTTTTATTTTTTATTAAATTTAAATACAAATTAATGTTTTGAAGGAATGAGGTGCAGAAGTAAAAGTATGAAAAATAATTTTGCAGTTTGTGATAAAAGGACCAAATTAATAGGATTGTTAGTACAATATGTAACCCTCATTTTAAGATAATGGGCCACTTAATATTTCACGGGTTGGGTTCGATATCCCCCTTTTTATATTCCCGTTTTTAAAATCCCGCTTTTAAATCCCGTTTTTCATAATCCCGCTTTTTATAATCCCGTTTCTTATAATGAAAACTAGTTGTTGTATTTTAAAAAATCGCGCGATTTTTTAAAATAAAACAACTAGTTTTGATTGCAATCTCGGGATAGTGAAAAATTAAAACAAATTAAAAATGAGAGATTTTTCTAAACGCATTTAATTATATTCCAACTTATATTTGGATGCATTTCAACAGTTTTGATATTTAATTAAATAAAATTTCTTTTACTCAATTTAAGATTTTAATCATTTTATGTTTTTTTGTAAAAGAAATACCGTTTTCATAATGTGTTGTAGATACATATTCTGTGGGCTTTACGACGAAAAAAAAATTAGTAAAACTAATTTTTTGTCTATTTCTTATGATTTTTTTTTTTATTTATGCATTAAGCATGTATTTTGTAAAAAAACGGGATTTTCGGGAGACGGGATTTAAAAAATCGGTATTTTAATAGACTGGATTTTGAAACTTTTTTCGAGATTTTCGAAAAACAGGATTTTAAAAAGCGGGATTCCGATACGCTCCCATATTTCACCTATGAGGATGTACATGAGCCATCTAATAATCACAAATTTCACAAAACTTCATTTAAGTCGTTATAAACATCCTTCTAGGTAATATATTAATTGGCCCAATATCTTAAAATGAGGGTTACATATTGTACTAACAATCCTATTATTTGATCCTTTTATCACAAACTGCACAATTATTTTTTTACTTTTGCACCTCACTCCTTCAAAACATTAATTTGTATGAAAATTCAATACAAAATAAAAGGAAGCTCTCTAAGTTTTTCATGAAAACTCAATATTCCATGGTAAATATTATTCATTTTTTTTTTATTTTTAATTCTCATAAGATTTATAAAATATATATGCAGATCAAAAAAATTCATAAATTATCCCGGTGGTGCAATGGTACCATTTCAAAAGTGTTCTTTCTCGCTAAAAAAAACACCTTTTGACCTGAATTTTTTTTATGGACATATTTTATTATTTTTTTCTATGGTATATGAAACGTCCACACAAAATTTTATCAACCTACCTCTTTTTTCAAGTAGTACTTGGTAATATTCTGACTCTAGCTCTTTGAGTAAAAGACAATTCATAAAGAGTCCAATAACTTCTTACATGATGGTCGAGACATTTTGGTATTGATTTTATTCGATCGGGCGTTAGAAAATACCGCGAAATCATGTATCATATGCAGCAAATCGAGTGCAACACAGAAAAAGTCTTGTATCTTCCCTTCCGGATGGAATACAAGGTGGACCAATAAATAATAAATCTTATATTGAGTACTACCAACGATGTTAATTTCATACTTTTATCACAAAGTGCACGATTGAACTCTTTTTTAATGCTAAGCCGCCTCACTATTAAGATTATATCTTTTATAGTTTTTAGATAAACTATGTTTATAAAGAATTTAATTTACAAATGATTGTTGATTTGTTAAAACAAATAAAAATATAGGTATTTAATATTTTAATAATTAAGAGCATTCTCTGTGGGTGCAAAAAAGGTATTGGATTATGATTCTATTGCTCTCTTAAAAGAGAAGTGGAGGAAGATAGCGGATTTGAATTTATTTGGGTTAACAATAACTTTGATAAAGGGTTCGAAAGAGTTCCAGAGTCTGACAGCAAATAAACGGGACGAATTAAAAAAAATGGTGTAAAAATGGGACGATATTGATGCTTCTAGTGGATCGATTGAATGAGAGTCTGTTGTATAAATATGACGGAGACTTAACATTTATTAATTTATGTATGAAAAAACAGTTTCTTGCATTAATGTATTGCTGCACAGTTACCACCAAGTAAATTTCTGGACAGGTCGGATATGTGATCATGTCTGCGTAGCCCATGAACACAACGAATTGCATCATTAAAAGCAACTTGCAAAACCTTCATTCCCTTTTGTTATCAATCAGCTAGACTTTTTTAACATGTAGCGTAACTGAGTGGTTAAGGCCGTCAGCTTCTGAGCCCGCACACAGTGCGTCGAGTGTATGGGGGATGTGGACAAAAATCAGAATATACAAAATTTGTGTTTCTTTGAATACGAAAACCTTCAGAAACACATATTTATGGTATATCTCATCAAAGTAATGATAAATTTCACAAAAAAATAATAATATCGAATGAGAGCTAACTCTGCAGGCAAAATGAGAAAATTGTCCAAAAAATGACAAAAGTGCAATTAAATTCCCCGATATTTTGGGACAAAATATTTTGAAAGGCGCTTTAGTATCCACAGCTTTTTGTTTTCTTAAAACAAACTCATAAAGCACCTTTATGTTTGAAAATTTTACAATTTAAGCCAATTTTTCGAAAAAGTTCTTATTTTTTAGTAATAAAAATGAGTCTACAAAAATGTAAATATTTTGAAGATGAGCAAGTATGAGCAAAAAAGGTGAGCATGATAAGAAAGTAGAAATATAAGGGAACCTTGTGGCATACAAGATTCTGCTACAGCTTGCTTCAGTCTGATATAATTTTAGTTTTTGAGTCACAAAAAACAGACTTTTTTTTGGTTATATTTTTTAAGTACTAATTTCACTTTACAAAAACAAATTGACATACACACCTGATCTTCAGATAATCCATTTGAACCTTAGCTTGCATAATCAAAATATCATGAAAAACACCACTAATCTTTTTGAATCTTATATTTAAGCAGTGAAAAACTGTGTTTTATTATTGTTGAATATAAGCCCTACATGTGAAGCACCGGTTTTTCATCATATAATAGACTTGATTTTTTTATTTTTGTCCACTGGTCAACGCACTGTGCCGCGGTTCAAATTCCGGTTTCGATTAGTTTAGTTTCTTCTTTTTTTTTACTTTAGTTTTTTTTTTCATTCATTTCTTTTCTAATTTTAATTTGATTTTTCAAATTTTATTAATTTTTTAAAACTTATAAAAATGGTCGGCCTAATTTTAATTTATTTTTTTGTAGAGTTTCTTATACCGTAAGGCATTTTAAATTTTAACGATCTTCTTGAATCCGAACCGGTTTATTTGGGACAACTAAAAGCTTTTCGCTTTTGAATATTACCGATGACCTAACCCTACCCTAGATGTTGACTATTTGTCGATCGTATGGTAGAAACTAGATTTGAATTACTATTATGTATTTTTTGTCATAGATTAAATTTAGTCATTTCCCTACAGGTAGTGTAATCAGATGTTTATCTTAAAAGAAGTTCAGTAATTCTTCGTTACAGTATTATAGATCAGTTTATGCAATAGACAAATCACACAAAAGATGTATTGTCCTCGTACAATTGAAATCGGTCATTTATGCAATAGACAAATCACACAAAAGATGTATTGTCCTCGTACAATTGAAATCGGTCATTTCAAAAACCGCAGATAACTGATGGACTTAAGTCGTTTTTGAAATGACCGATTCAATTCTATCTCACTTTTCTCAAAAGAGAAAAAGTGAAACAGGACAATAAAGATTTGGAAACTGATAAGAAAGAAAAAACTCTTCTTGAAACCGCATGGCAAAGATTATTAAAATAGAAAAAACTGCCTAAAATTTAACATACATAGATTACATAGTACATTTCGTACGAATGGTTTCAAATTCATTCAACAATTTTTTATGAATCCACTATCCAGTTTATTATAGAGATCTTTGAACAAATGTCGTTTTCAATTGGGTCATCAAAAAGTGTTATACTTTGTAGGGAATACACTGTTTAGTGCAGAGATCAGAAATAAATCTCAACCTTTTGAAAGGTTCCTTAATAACTCTTATTTGTCACCATTTTCAATAAAGGTCATAAAATAACCTTTATTTTTAAAAATGAAAGATTTCGGTCAAGGTCTGAGAGAAACCTTTATTTTGTATTTTTTTATGTTTCGGTCAACCAGTGAGATTTATCGCTGAGAGAAAAAAATAAATCTCATCTGCAAATGTATCAATTCCTAGAGACATGGGAGTGGTGCCAAATGAAATCATATATCATATGCCATATCAGCTACCCGATAGTGGTATAATCGGGTTTTTGGATTTATTTTTCAAAATTCCGAGAAAATCGCGTTTGAAAGTTGGGCAATCCCTACAGGGATGGGAGTTGTACCCAAATGTAGGTTAAAGTCCCCGCTACCTTTTTCATTTTTTCAAAATTCCGATATAAAGCCGTTTGAAGTTGGGCGGGCGAAAACGCTTCTGGAAGCTGAACGCTTTGACCTAGATATTAGAACGTGGGTCTCTTGAAATATTCGAAATTCCATTGTTGTGCTTGTCGTCCCAGCGACTCAAATCACAGTGGAAAAACATTTTCGTCTTTAGATTTTACTTTAAACGAAAAGAGATATAATCTTGGGCCTAAGGAACTTTTGAGAGTCTATTTAGTTCATACATTATTTAATACATAAACTTAGAAAAACCATCTTTTTCATATTTATTTTTGCAATATGAAGACATTCTTGACATATTCGACATTTTCCTTTGAATTGACCATTTTTGATTTATTTTCAGCGAAAACGGTTAAAGGTTGACCTTTTCCATTTATTTTTTTGTAAAAATCTCAACCATTGAGAGATATTTAAAAAAATAAAAAATAAATCTCAACCGATAACCTTTATTTTTGATTTTTAAAAATAAATCTCAAACCTTAACCGAAACTATTTAAAGTAATTTGGTAACTCTCAGAGAGAAACCGATTGAAAATAAAGGTTGACTGTTATTTCTGGTCTCTGGATTAGTGTATTATAGACACTGATCTCCATATAGAGATCTGTGATTATAATGATCAATGAAGGGAACAGAATTAATAGATTAATAGGTCAAAGAAAAGGCATAGAGTTGCAAAAGAAGGGGGTTGAAGAACAATTAACTAAAGGGTAAACATGGTGGGTAGCGAAAACTTGTGATCAAATTGACCGCTACATAGTGAACCAATTAAGATCATATGATATAGTACTTACAATATTCAATCTTCTTCCGCCTCTAATTCAGCGCACTTACGATCTGGATGTCAAGGGGATCATTATTCTCCCATGTATCTGCTTCACACTATTGATCCACCTCCCTTTATTGTATTGTTCCATTTCTGTTCTGTTTCAACAGAATTCTGGTTTGCTTGTACCAGGAGATCTAAGGCCTACCTTTCTGTTACTTCGTATTGGAACGTTGTATGATATTGCCTTTCTTGCCGGTCGTGTTCTATTCTTCGTAATTCTAATTCGATCAAACTTATAATATTCAATAAGTAAGTTAAACGTTTGAATGAAATTGTGCAAATCTTTTACATTCCAAGTAAAACAAAATACAGTAAGAGAATATAATGTTATTGTATTTTTTATTGTCATGTTATTCCTCCAAAAATTCAAAGAGACGTACCAAAAAACGTAAAGTTTTCTCTTCACCAGAGGGTGCTTCTTCTTCCGAGACAGAAGAAGTAAAAGAAGTAAATGCACCAAAAGATACCAATATCAAAGAAAAACCGGTTAAAATAAGGCCACCGCCACCGATTAATGTTGTCGGAGTTGCGGAGTTCAATAAATTACAAATCATTTTAAAGGCGTTACCGCCAACGAATTTCAAAGTTATCTCGCTTAATAACAACAAGTGGAAAGTTTGTGTAAAAGACTCCGATAATTATCGGCTCCTTTCGCGAAGACTAAATGAAGAAAAAGTAGAGTGGTACACATACGAAAACAAGTCGGAAAGACCCCTACGCGTCGTGGTAAGGGGCTTACACTCTTCATGTCAAAAAAACGACATCATTAATGATCTTAAAGAAAAGAATTACAAGATCTTAGATGCGGAAAATATAATAAAGAAAGAAAGACAACAAAAAGATAAAGAAACAGTCGTGGTACAACGTAGTCTCCCACTATTTATACTCACGTTCGATAAAACAGAAAAACTAGAGGAAATCTACAAAATCAAGAGAATACTTAGCCTCGTAGTTAAGATCGAACCCCTAAAAAAACATACAAAACAAGTCCCTCAGTGTAGGCGCTGTCAAGGGTTCAACCACACACAAACCTATTGTAAAAAAGAACCTAGGTGTGTGAAATGCGCGGGAAAACACTTAACCGCAGATTGCACCGGAAATAACAAGAATCCAGCAAAGTGCATAAATTGCAACGGAAGTCACCCGGCAAGTTATAGAGGCTGTGAAGTAGCTAAAGAGCTACAAAAACGCCGAGAAAAAATTTTTGCCCAAAGAAAACCCACAAAGAACGAAACTTCTAAGACCCCTAAAAGGGTAAATACAACAAAACCCGCCACTGGTAAAGAAAATCAAACGCCAACAACATCAAACACGTCTCCAAAGAAACGTAATGGAAAATCATACGCTGAAATGGCGGCTTCACCCGAAATCAAAAATAGTTCCGAACCTGTCGCGTTTTCTCAATGCTTGGCTATAATTTTGTCAAAATTTGAGGATCAGTTAAAACTTAACAAATTTATGTCTGAAAGGCTTTCTAAGCTCGAAGATTTTATTTTATCCAACACTATACAAAATATAAATGATGGAAAAGCTTAAAATTATAACATGGAACGCCAACGGATTATGGCAAAGACTTGGAGAACTAGAAATGGTTATGCGGGAAAAAGATATTGACATTTGTCTGATATCAGAAACCCATGCAAAAAAAAGAATCAAACTTCAATATCAACGGTTTTCTTGATTACCACGCAATTCATCCGTCGAACAAAGCAAGAGGCGGAGCATCATTATATATAAAAGATTGTGTTAAACACTCGACAGGTCTTAAGCTTGAGCTTGAATCGATGCAACTTATAAGTGTGCAAGTTGAAACTAAGCACGATGTACTTAATATCTCATCTATATACTGCCCTCCGCGGTACAAAATTGATAAAAATGAATTTTCAAACTTGTTAAAATTACTTAGACCAACTTTAATTATCGGCGGCGACTTTAATGCAAAGCATACGTTTTGGGGTTCTAGATGTATATCTCAAAAAGGCCGAGCGTTATACGAAGCCGGTATGGAGAATAATTGCGACTTTCATTCTACTGGGAAACCAACTTATTGGCCGGCAGATACCTCGAAAATACCTGACCTGATTGATTACTTTATAGTCAGAGGAATACCGTCAAATCGAATTAAAGTAACGGAATGCTTTGATCTTTCTTCAGACCACTCGCCCGTTATTCTCACAATCAACGAAAGTCTCGTTAAAGTTGAAATGCCACCTAGACTAACAAACGGTAAAACTAACTGGGAAGGCTTTAAGAAAGATATTGAGGATAATGTTGAATTAAGATTATCACTACAAACACCTCTTGAGCTTGAAGCAGCGGTAGATAATTTTGTGAATATTATCCAAAAAGCCGCATGGAACAATACCCCTTGCCAAAGAGAAATTTCTGGGTACAAAGATGCTAAATATCCCCAAGAGATAAAAGACGTACTTAAAGAAAAGCGAAAAGCGCGCAAAAAATGGCAACAAACTCGTGCTCCTCAACACAAATCTAATTTAAATCGCTTAAGTAATTTGCTTAAAAAGATGATATCAAATTTCAAGAACCGCGAAGCTAAAAATTACCTTGAAAATTTGACGGCAGGTAAAGAATCTAACTACTCTCTATGGAAAGCTATAAAAGCCACGAAAAAACCTAAGCTTCCAGCACCTCCGATTATGAAAAACCAAAATGAATGGGCAAGAAGCGACAAAGAAAAAGCAAACGTTTTCGCTGATTACCTGGAGGACACATTCAAACCATTCAATGGGCAAGCATTGAATGATAGTATTAATATGAATTTAACATCAAGTGAAAGCTTTATCACAAGAAATGTTACACTCGCCGAATTAAACAAAGAAATTAAGAAGCTAAAGTCAAAAAAAGCCCCAGGGTACGACTTAATTACAGCGGAAATTCTTAAAATGCTCCCACGGAAAGGTTTAATAAACCTCCTCTATATAATGAATGCCACTTTAAGGTTAGAATACATTCCAAATCAATGGAAAGTCGCAGAAGTAATAATGGTCTTGAAACCTGGCAAACCATCACACGAAAAGAAATCATACAGACCCATTTCACTGCTTCCTGTAGTATCGAAGGTTTTTGAGAGAATATTTTTGCAGCGACTTCAGCCAATAATAGAAGAAAAAGGTCTTATGCCTGAACACCAGTTCGGTTTTAGAAACAAGCACTCGACGATTGATCAAGTGCATAGAATCAGCGATGTCATTGAGAGAGCTCTAGAAGAAAAGAAAATTTGTTCAGCGGTCTTTTTAGATGTGTCTCAAGCTTTTGACAAAGTATGGCACGAGGGCCTCAAATTCAAGTTAAGACAAGTCCTACCTGAAGGACTCTTTACCATTCTTAGAGAATATCTAGAGAACAGAATTTTCCGCGTTAGGCACGGAAATGATTACTCAGACTTTAGGGAAATAGTGGCTGGGGTACCACAAGGTAGTGTTTTAGGTCCCATTCTCTACCTTCTATTCACACGCGATATACGATAAACAGAAAACACAATTGTAGCTACTTTTGCTGATGATACCGCAATACTTGCAGTAGGCAAAACAATTAACGAATCGACAAGTAAATTGCAAAATGCTCTTAACAATGTCAATGAATGGACACAAACATGGCGAATAGCGCTTAATGAATTTAAGTCAGTTCACGTGGACTTTACATATAAGAAAACAAATAGACTACCTGTTTTTATTAATACTACTCAAGTCCCATTTGCAAATGAGGCAAAATATCTCTAGATGACTCTCGACGCGAAATTGAAATGGAAACCGCATGTTAAAAATAAATGTGATCAATTAAATATGAAATTGAGAGAAATGTACTGGTTGCTAGGACAACATTCTAGACTAAGTATCGAAAACAAATTATTAGTTTACAAGCAGGTACTTAAGCCTGTCTGGACATACGGTATTCAACTCTGGGGTTGTACCCGCGATACAAATTTAAATAGATTACAATCTTTTGAAAATAAATTATTAAGATCATTTGTAAATGCGCCGTGGTATATAAGAAACGAAGATCTTCACAGGGATCTTGGAATCCCCACGGTTCGCGAAGAAATAAAAACGTTTGCCCAAAAACATCGAAAACGGTTAGTCGAACATACTAATAGAACAATACTAGAAATTCTCGACGAGACAAACTTAGTACGACGTTTGCGAAGGACTAAACCTTCCGATTTGGTACAGTGAAATTTTTCAATTTAATTCCTTTATTACGAAATATCGGCATTGATTAATATTAATTTAAATGTTTTAGAGATTTTATTTGTTTAACTTCCTTTAAAATATTTTCCCGATAACAAAATTTAAACCATTTCTCAAATGATTTAATTTAAAACAAATGTTATTTATTTATTTTTAAATATCATCAGTAGGAACTTTCATCGGAAAGTTACCTACAACACGTAAATTAACTTCGAGAAAGATAAATTGCTAGATAAGTTCCATCTGAACTTAGTTGCAATCGGGAGGAGGAGGTGGTTTTAGTGGTTAAGAGTCCCACATATCTATGAGCACGCGTTTTCCGGTCCTTATAGAATCTTTTGAAGATTTCAACACCTACCCACGGATAAAAAAAAAAAAAAAAAATGTTTCAAGAAATATTATCATATACACTAATTCTTTTTAATAGATATTTACAAAAATTTTAGATTTAAATTCTTAACTTAAATTTTTTCTCCTTCCTCAATGAAAAAATTTAATTTCTAATATTTGTAATAAAAACTTTTAACGAGGTTTTTAAATACAGATATGATTTTCTATATCGTTTCTTGATAAATAAAATATAAATTTTTATGTTTCTTTTGCTTTCCAGGTTTTTCTTCTTGTCCAAAAAAAATTTTAACAATTTCGACAAAAAATACGATGGTTGGTTAACCTTTTGTTTTTTGTAGATAATTTAAAAAAAGTTTATTTGATTGCCAATTATTTTTTTTTTTTTCAAAACATTTTTTTATAACAACATTTATAAGATAATGTTCGGTAAAAAAATCTTCCCCAACGAGTTCACAAAATACTATACATATTAATTTCATCAAAATCTCATCTAATTCTCCTTTTTTATTCACTTAACCAAATCCTTACGTAAGTACAACGAAAAAATTCGTTGAGCCAACGAAAATTTAATTAATTTTCAGCCGGTGAAAAATTTAATTGGCTCAACGAAATGGCTTTCATACGTTAATGAAGAATTTCATCAATTAACGAAAACTTTCGTTTTTTAATGAAATTCTTTCATAAACATTTTTGATGAAATATTAATGAATTTTTACATCACTTTACGAAACTTTTTCATCAATTAACGTAAAATTTAATTAAACACGGTGATATTTTTCGTTGGTCAATGTATTTTTTCATTAATTTATGCAAGGAACTTTCGTAAGCTAACGAATTTTTTCGTAAATTTTATGAATATTTTAATTAAATTACGAAAAAATATTCGTTAGCTTACGAAACTTTTCGTTGTATTCTTTTATTTTATTCTTTTATTCTTTTAGTAGATTATACTTACTTTATTTTCGTAAGCCTACGAATTTTTTCGTAAGCCAACGAAATTTTTCGTTCATTTTTCTTCCCTTAAATTTGGAATAAAAACCTTTAATTCAAAAAAAAATAAAAAAATGGAGCGGAGCGGAGCGAAAATTTTTTTCTAATTAAAAACAAAAACATTTGTTATTTTGAACTTGAATTTTTGGATTTTTAATCATGAAATAAAAAAATTAAATTATGTAAATACACAGAAAAATTTCAATAATACATTATATGTATCTTCTTCTTCACAGAATTCCTTTTTTGTTCTTTGGGTCGGGATTAAGTACCCATCCATAAGGTACATTAGGATAACATCTTTGGAATCTGAAAGGAAACAGAAATAGAAAAACAAAACAAAAAATTTAGAATATTTACAATAACAAAAATATTTTTTTTATATAATTATATGGGAATCAATTAAATCGAATCTTACTTACTTTCCAATAACTCATTGGTCATCCACTCTTCCAAGACTTAAATTTGGTTATTTTGGTAATGGTGACGATATATTGCTCGTGGTGGGACTTTGAACATATCTTGATCTGTTTTTGAAGTTCAATAACTGGCCTTTTTCTATATAAATTCCGATTCTCTCCATTTTTTCAGCATACATTCGATGTTATCTCCGTTGGGGATAGTGTTGAAGTATCTACGGGTGAAAATGTACCTTTTCCATAATTTTGTAAACGTTGACACACCTTTTGTTCCCTTTGAAAAGATGAATCATAATCAAAATTATAGCGAGCTAGTTTATAGTTATAATTATTGTAAATAATTATCAATCTTACCTTTACTACTTTATTTTGAACTTTTTCACTTCACTGCGCACTTGCGGGGTTGAATATGAATGCACACAAGAAACGAAAATAAAGTGTGCTCTGTATGCATTTTTTCGTTAGTCTGCCTTTTTTTAGTAAAACAACGATTTTTTTTTTTGTTAACTGAAGTATTTTTTCATAAGCCGATGTAAAATTTCATTAGTCTATGAAGAATTTCATAAGCCAATAATTTATTTTCATAGATCGATGAAGATTTTCGTTAGTTAATGTTGAATTTCATAAGTTGATGAAATTTTTCGTTACTTAATTAAAATTTTGATAAAGTAAGGAAAAAATTCTTATTTTTATTCTTTAAAATGAGTATGAAATTTTTCTTTAAGTGATGAATCTTTTCATTAAATTGGATTTTTTGGCACTAAAAAGGGAGAAAAAGTGTATGAAACGTTTTCATTAATTGATGAAGATTTTCATATTACGAAAAATTACATATTTTCGTTGAGCCAACGAAAGTTTCGTTGGGCCAACGAAAATGTAGTGTATGAAACGATTTTCGTAATTTTAAACTAACAGAGTGAGTATAATAAATAATTTCTCCTACAAAACAAAACTTAAAAAAAAAATCAAATTGTATAAAAAGTCTCTAAAAATAAAAACTATCCATTCTTTTATTCTTTTAGTAGATTATACTTACTTTATTTTCGTAAGCCTACGAATTTTTTCGTAAGCCAACGAAATTTTTCGTTCATTTTTCTTCCCTTAAATTTGGAATAAAAACCTGTAATTCAAAAAAAAAAAAAAAAAATGGAGCGGAGCGGAGCGAAAATTTTTTTCTAATTAAAAACAAAAACATTTGTTATTTTGAACTTGAATTTTTGGATTTTTAATCATGAAATAAAAAAATTAAATTATGTAAATACACAGAAAAATTTCAATAATACATTATATGTATCTTCTTCTTCACAGAATTCCTTTTTTGTTCTTTGGGTCGGGATTAAGTACCCATCCATAAGGTACATTAGGATGACATCTTTGGAATCTGAAAGGAAACAGAAATAGAAAAACAAAACAAAAAATTTAGAATATTTACAATAACAAAAATATTTTTTTTATATAATTATATGGGAATCAATTAAATCGAATCTTACTTACTTTCCAATAACTCATTGGTCATCCACTCTTCCAAGACTTAAATTTGGTTATTTTGGTAATGGTGACGATATATTGCTCGTGGTGGGACTTTGAACATATCTTGATCTGTTTTTGAAGTTCAATAACTGGCCTTTTTCTATATAAATTCCGATTCTCTCCATTTTTTCAGCATACATTCGATGTTATCTCCGTTGGGGATAGTGTTGAAGTATCTACGGGTGAAAATGTACCTTTTCCATAATTTTGTAAACGTTGACACACCTTTTGTTCCCTTTGAAAAGATGAATCATAATCAAAATTATAGCGAGCTAGTTTATAGTTATAATTATTGTAAATAATTATCAATCTTACCTTTACTACTTTATTTTGAACTTTTTCACTTCACTGCGCACTTGCGGGGTTGAATATGAATGCACACAAGAAACGAAAATAAAGTGTGCTCTGTATGCATTTTTTCGTTAGTCTGCCTTTTTTACTTGCGATATAGGTACTATAGGGCAAGTTTAGGATTCGTAAAAAAAATCGAACTCGAGATAACAATTTTACATGACATTACGATGATGGAGAATGCCAAAAAAGTGGGTCTGGCAATTCTGTCTGTCTGTCTGTCTGTCTGTCTGTCTGTCTGTCTGTCTGTCTGTCTGTCTGTGTGTCTGTCTCTATCTGGAGCTACAGCCTAAACGAGTGAAGTGATTTTCTTCAAACTTGGTAGTTAGCAGTTTTTGGTGATTCCCTAGAGGGGAAATTGAAATTTTTTTTTTATGACCAAAACTAACGGTACCTGCCATATAACGGAAATAGAAAAGTTAATTTTTTTCAAAAACGGCTCTAACGATTTTGATTAAAATTTTTGTGTGTAGTATTACACATAAGACCCAACTTTTGAAATAAAAAAAATATTTTTTGTACCGTTATTAACGGTACCTGTCATAGAACGGTTTTTTTCGTTTCTGAATATCTCGTACAACATTAACCCGATTTAAATTAAAATTTTTATACAAAAGTGTGCAAGTAAAGACAATATTAAAATTTTAGAAAATTTTCAAAAAACGCATTTTTGGTTTTTTAAAAAATATTTCAAAATTTTTTTTTGAAAAATCAATTTTTTGAAAACGGATCAATGAAATATTTTGAAATTAAGTTTTTATGTGTAAATTAATTATTTCTTCAAAATGGCATACCAACTTTTTTTTTGAAAAATGTTAAAAAATTTTTATATATAAAAAATTATTTTTTTAAAAAACGGCTCCTACAATTTTCGAAAATTTTTTTCTAAAAATACCTTTTTATACAAGAAATAAAATGGCATATTTGTTTTTCTTTTTAAGATAATTTAAAACGGAGTTTTATTAATTATAAAAACAGATTTAATTTTTTATAGTATACTTATGAAATTTCTTCAAAATATCAAATTTTAAATTTCTTGAATAAAAAGCTTTAACATTATAGTTACTTTAAGCATAAGAGCAAGTACGTGCGACCCCAGTCGTGCAATTTATTTAGTAAAACAACGATTTTTTTTTTTGTTAACTGAAGTATTTTTTCATAAGCCGATGTAAAATTTCATTAGTCTATGAAGAATTTCATAAGCCAATAATTTATTTTCATAGATCGATGAAGATTTTCGTTAGTTAATGTTGAATTTCATAAGTTGATGAAATTTTTCGTTACTTAATTAAAATTTTGATAAAGTAAGGAAAAAATTCTTATTTTTATTCTTTAAAATGAGTATGAAATTTTTCTTTAAGTGATGAATCTTTTCATTAAATTGGATTTTTTGGCACTAAAAAGGGAGAAAAAGTGTATGAAACGTTTTCATTAATTGATGAAGATTTTCATATTACGAAAAATTACATATTTTCGTTGAGCCAACGAAAGTTTCGTTGGGCCAACGAAAATGTAGTGTATGAAACGATTTTCGTAATTTTAAACTAACAGAGTGAGTATAATAAATAATTTCTCCTACAAAACAAAACTTAAAAAAAAAATCAAATTGTATAAAAAGTCTCTAAAAATAAAAACTATCCAAAATGGGAATTTGCGTTTGAAGATTTTTTACTGTTGTATCAAAATGTATACGTTAAAAAACTATTACAATTTTGAAATTCTTTTTAAAGAAGAAGAAGATGTGTTTTACAATACAAAATTATTGTATTGACTAAAGGCCGTTAAAAGCTTTATTAAAACAATAATTTTACAAGTACAATTAATATAGTGATTATTCTTCTACTTTACTGATTTATTCCAGTAGCGCATAGAATTTGTATTATAAAATCAATTTTATTAACTAGCCAGGCAAAAACCTTTGCAGTTTTAGAGCGGGGAATCTTACGCCTAATACGCAGTTTAAGCTAAAAAAAAATTTCCTCACAAAAATAGCAAAACGAAGTCTTGAAAGAAATTTATTTTATTTTTGTTTTAAAACTTATTTTCTGGTGTTTTTTTCTTGAATTTTTATATTTGTATTTGTATTATTTTGACTGTAACATATTATACTCGATGGTGTTTTCGCTATGGACATTGGAGACTTAAATATTTTTCGTTTCGCTACAGCTGCGTTCTAGGATTTAATGATTAAAATCTTAATTTTGCTGGATATAGTTGCCAAAAAATCTATGTAAGTTGAGCTGTCTCATGATAAGTCATTTGATGAACTCAAGTGAGCTCTACTGGGACGAAACGCCAAATTTTTGTATGGACGTAAGGCTATATATTAAACCACAAATTATTTTTAGACACTCATATTTAAATAAAATTTTGGGGTGGTGTTTATAATATTAAAAAAAAATATTTTTTTTTTCACATTGTGCATTTAAAAACAAAGTTACTAAATTATTGTAGAAAATTATTGTAACGATGAATTACTGAACTACTTTTAAGATAGAAGTCTGAACACACTACCTACTACTGCAAAGGTAGAAATGTGAACGGACCTTTAGTAGTTAAGAAAATATCTCACTGAACACATCTCAAAATATCCCACTGAACACATCTCAAAATATCCCACTAGACTGGAAGTATGAAATGCCCTTCCTGGAAAGGAAGTTTCGAGAGACAGGGACGAGAGCCTTCGAGGACGTTCTCGAGTCTCGAGATTCCGGTATAAAAGGGCAGCGTAGACACCGACCGGACACAGTTTTAATCTTGAAAGTGAAAGAGTACAGTACAAAGTGAAATAAAGTGTTGCGAATTGTTAGTAGTAAATAAAGTGAGTTAAAAGTGTGTTTGTTTGAGCGAATAATAAAAGTAAATTGAGTTGAAATAAAGTGTGTTCTTATTTCAACGGAAATACAAGTGGAAATTAAATAAGTTTTATTGTGAACCCGGAATAAAACATTACATTGGTGTCAGAAAAGTGGAATAAAACTTATTTATTTGTGCGAATCAGATAATTTCGCGAATAAAATAACAAGTGCGCGTGTGTCTTAACAATAAACAAAGTGTAAAACATTTTGAAATAAGTAAAAGTGCTCGCGTTTTGAAAAGTTAAAATGGGCAAAACACTAAATCAGTTAAGTTTGGCTGAGCTGAAGGCGGAATTAACTAAGCGAAGTCTTCCTACTGCTGGATCGAAAAATGATCTCATTATTCGTCTACAGGATTATTTAACCCAGAAAAACGAAGATTTGGATACATTTCAATTCGAAGTTGAAATGACAGAAGAACAAGTAAGTACTGGTTCCGCTTCCGATATGTCGTCCATGATGTCTTCTCCTTGCTAAGTTCGAGAAAAATCTTCTTGAACAAATTGAGACACAACGCAAGGAACAGAGAGAACAATTAGAAAAACAACAGAGTAGTGTTCTCGAAAAAATTGAGACACAATGCAAAGAACAGAGAGAACAAATGGAACAACAACGCACAGAGCAAAAGAACCTTCTAGATGAACAGAAAAACCTCATCGAAGGTAAGCTTGATGCTATCGAGAACAAGTTCGTTGCTCTTGATGCTTCCATCAAAGGTGTTGAAATACAATCTCAAGAAAAGTTCGAGAAAGTTGAAGAAAAACTCGAGAAAGTAGAAATAAAATTCGATGACAAATTGAAAGGAATGGAAGTTAAAATGCAAAGTTTTACCGAAGAACTTGACAAGGTTCGAAAAATTAAGGTGCGAGAAAGTTCTGGTGAGTATTTAAAGAAGAAAGAAATGCATCCACCAACCTTTGATGGACAAAGTTCTTGGTCGATCTACAAGAAACAGTTTGAGGCAGCTGCCACAACAAATGGCTGGGATGACGAAGACAAATGTAAAGCGCTGACTCTTGCTCTTAGAGGTCCTGCTGCTGAGTTGTTATAAACTTTACCACCAGAAAAGAATGGTAACTTTAACGCTCTTGTCCAGGTCATTGAAAAACGCTTTGGAGATGGCCATATGCAGGAAGTCTTCCGCGTCCAACTCAATACAAGAGTCCAGAAAAGAGAAGAAACTCTGCAACAACTCCAAGCTGATATTGAAAGGTTAGCTCATCTGGCATATCCGACAGCAGGAGACGACATTATCAATCAGTTTGCGACAGAAGCCTTTGTACGTGCTGTATCTGATATAAATCTTCAGCGAGCAATTCGAACAGCTGGAAAACGTTCCCTTCCTGAAGCATTAGCGTTTGCACTGACTATGGAAGCAGCAGAACAGGCTTCTCAAAGCGTTCAACGGGTAAGAGAAGTTGCAGTGGAGGAATGCTCTTGTCAAAAACTCGCATTCCAAAGAAACCAGCGAGACGGAGCTGCTCGATGCTGGAACTGTAACAAGACAGGACATCTCCAGCGGCAGTGCAGATTGCCACCAAGAAGAACTGCTTGCGAACACTGTGGAAACAGGAATATTGCCCAACAACAGGTAAGCGATACAACTAACACTCATGCAAAGCTTGATTCCCATTCGGGAAAACGAGTAAAAACCAACTTTGAGGGGCAGAAGCCCCTCAAAGATGGCCCCAGAACCACAATTCAAGTCTCGCAGACTAAACGAGACAACAAAAGTCTGACAGTGGAGGCGACCATAAACAACAAACAACACGTGGCTACAATTGACACCGGTGCCACCGCCTCTATTGTACGAAGAGACTTGGTGAAGATGACATGGCTACATAACACCAACAGCTACCGTCTGAAGACCGCCACAGGAGAAGCAGCAAGGGTGTACGGTGAAGTTCGTCTTACGATCCGTATGGCAGAACTAGAGTTTTCACATGTGTTTTTGGTGGCAGATATATGTGACGAGTGCATCATTGGAATCGACTTCATGAAGGAGCATGGAATCATTTTGGATATCGGTAATCAAGTCCTGAAATACAGAAATGTAGAGATTCCAATGGTCTATGGCACTGAAAACTCGACAACAATTATAACTGTCATCAAAGAAGACATGTGCCTGCCTCCTTCTTCAAAAGATTTTTTGTGGACCAAGTTGGAAGCCATCGATACCTCATGGTTGAACCAGAAGTTGAGCAAAGTTCCGAAAACATCATCATCAGGAAGACTCTTGTAGCACCAAAGAACAACATGGTACCTGTACGGATACTTAACATCAAACCGTACCCAATCAAGCTTAAGAAAGGAGAAGTTGTTGGGCAATGTGAATCTGTGGCCGCAATAACTAAGATCAACGAGGTGGATACACAGATGACTATGAACTCGGAGAAACTAAAGAAACAAATTCTCAATTCAGACAACTTGAGTCAACATCAGCTTAATGTTGCGGGAAGGCTTTATCACGAATATGCTGATATCTTCTCTTCACCCAGCGGGCAGTACGGCCGAACACAACTGGTGCAGTATCGAATCGATACAGGAGATGCTAGGCCGATTCATCAACCAGCAAGACGTCTTCCCTTGGCCAAACAAGGTGAAGTTAAAGAAATGATATCGACAATGAAGAAAGATGGGCTGATCGAAAATTCCAAAAGCCCTTGGGCATCACCGGTAGTTCTCGTCAAAAAGAAAGATGGAAGCACTCGATTTTGTGTCGACTACCGCAGGCTGAATGATGTGACGAAGAAAGACAGCTACCCACTGCCAAGAATCAGCGATACTCTAGATGCAATGGAAGGAGCACAATGGTTTTCGACTTTGGACTTGAAGAGTGGCTACTGGCAGGTAGAAATCCATGCAGAAGATCGGGAAAAGACGGCTTTCTCCACAGGAAATGGTCTGTGGCAGTTTAATGTCATGCCGTTTGGGCTATGTAATGCCCCAGCTACTTTTGAGCGCTTGATGGAGTGCGTTTTGAATGGATTAACCTGGAAATCTTGCCTAGTCTATTTGGATGATGTCATCGTTTACGGAAAAACATTTGATGACCATTGTGAAAACCTAAGGGCTGTATTCCAGAGGCTACGAGAAGCACATCTTAAGTTGAATTCAAAGAAATGTGCTCTTTTCAAGACCGAGGTTAAATATTTGGGGCATATCATCTCATCCCAAGGAGTGAAGGCTGATCCTGAAAAAGTTGACACTGTGAAGAACTGGCCAACCCCTCAGGACAAGCATCAACTTCGGAGTTTCCTCGGTCTGGCAACGTACTATCGACGATTTGTGAAGGATTTTGCGAGAATCGCCAAAAGCTTGCACCAACTTACGGAGAAGGGTAAACCCTTTAAATGGTCAGGTGAGTATGAGAAAAGCTTTCAGGAACTAAAGCTGCGGTTATGTGAAGCTCCTGTGCTGGCCTATCCGACTCCAGGCAAACAATTCATCATTGACGCAGATGCAAGTAATGTTGGAGTTGGTGCTGTTTTATCGCAAGTTCATGACGGAGAAGAAAAGGTCGTTGCATATTTCAGCAAGGTACTCTCGAAACAAGAAAGAACCTATTGCGTGACCAGAAGGGAACTTCTATCTCTAGTATTGGCAACAAAGCACTTACATAAGTACATCTATGGACAGAAGTTCCTTCTTCGCACAGATCATGGTGCGCTAAATTGGCTTTTGAACTTCAAAAATCCAGAGGGTCAAGTAGCAAGATGGATCGGGATACTTCAGACGTATCAATGTCAGACTCAACATCGAAGAGGAAAGCTGCATTCAAATGCAGACGCATTATCTCGGCGCCCGTGCAAGCAAGACTGCAAGCATTGCACACGACTAGAAGAAAAGGAAGTTGTCGCTGTTAGAAGAACGAGAGCTGATCCCATTTGCGGCTGGAGTAATGAAGAACTCAGAATGGCCCAACAGGAAGATTCGGACATCGAACCCATCCTTGCATGGAAGGAACATCAAGAGAAACCAGAATGGGTCGACATCTCCGACCGAAGCCCCACTCTCAAAGCATATTGGGCACAATGGGACTCACTTCATGTGCAAGAAGGGCTACTCAGGCGTAAGTGGGAATCCGCAGATGGTAAATCCTATGTAATGCAGCTAGTCGTACCTCAGTCAAAGGTAAATGATGTTCTCCGAAAGATGCACGGTGGAATTTCTGGAGGCCATTTAGGCATCAACAAGACGCTGGAAAAGCTACGACAGCAATTCTACTGGTTACGTATGAGAGAAGACGTTGAAAAGTGGTGCCGAAAATGTGATACTTGTGCCGCTAGCAAAGGACCAGCTAGAAAAATCCAAAGCAAGATGCAGCAGTACAATGTGGGTGCACCTTTTGAGAGAATTGCAATAGACGTAGCAGGTCCTTTTCCCGAAACCAACAACGGAAATCGATATATCCTTGTAGTGATGGACTACTTCAGCAAATGGCCTGAGGCATTTGCCATTCCAAACCAGGAATCCAAAACAGTTGTGGATAAGATTGTCTTTCATTGGGTGAGCAGGTTCGGAGTACCCATGGAACTTCATTCCGACCAAGGAAGGAACTTCGAATCTAAGATCTTTCAAGAGGTTTGCTCACTCCTTGGCATCCACAATCTGATGGGATGGTTGAGCGATTTAACAGGACACTTAAGGAACACCTGTCAAAAGTAGTCAATGATAATCAACGAGACTGGGGCCGACATATTCCATTATTCTTGATGGCCTATAGAAGTGCAACACATAGTTCTACTGGACATACACCATCGGAAGTCCTATTTGGCTCAACAATACGCCTGCCAAGTGAGATAAAATTTGGAAGTGTTCCAAACGAGCCACATGAAATGGATGAGTATGTAGATAATCTGAAAGGAACACTGGCTGACATTCACCAACGGACAAGGACAAATATAAAAGCGTCTAGTGACAGGATGAAAACAAGATATGACGCACGAGCGACAGAAACGGGGTTACAAGAAGGAGTCGTGATCTAGCCGCCAAAGAGTAAAGACGTAGAGTAGTAGAGAAAATAAGAATGTCTTGTAAAGGGTGTAATAACAAAATTGGTAGAGAAGATTTGTGCAAAATAAAGTGTGATGAGTGCAACAGATTTTTTCACGCACATTGTGCAATGCTTTCCACTGAAAAAATTGATTATTACACAAAGAATAAAAAAATCTGGAATTGTGAAGAGTGCATAAACACAAAATCAACATCTAGCAGTGTAAATGATCTTCCAAATATAACACTCAGAGAAATCTATGATCAATTAATTGAGGTTAAGACCACTCTCACAACAACAGAAAATACAATTAAGTCAATAAATACTCGTCTCACTGCATTAGAGCAGGCAGTCAAAATCGCAAATGATTTAAAAGAAGAGAACGATAAATTAAAACAACAGCTAGACGCGAACAATGAAAGACTAAGCAGCGCAGAATTGTTACTTCATGCAAATTATTTGGAGATTCACAATGTTCCAGTTAACGAAAATGAGTGCTTAAATAATACTGTAACACAAATATTCAATGCTGGACTGGGACTTCAAATATCAAATGATGATATTGACTTCTGCTTTAGAAAAAAAAATACAAGCTAACGGTAAAAATAATAAAACTTCTGAATCTGGTGTTGTTGTGGTGAAGATGATGTTAAGGTCCATGAAAGAAAAAATATTGTCTACAATGTACAAAAATAAAAGATCTATCAAGGCAAATTTAATCAATCCTTCTTTCAATGGCACTATTTATATCAATGACTGGCTATCTAATGAAATGAAATCTATCCTCAGGGAGGCAAAGGTGGCTAAAAAGCAAAATAATTATGAATTTCTATGGATACGGAGGGGGCGAATCATGATGAGGCGTGCCGCAGGAACGAAGGTCGTTTTTATAAGGAAGCTTGAAGATTTGAAAGAACTTAGTGTAACTAGTTCTACTTAAAAAACAAAACAAAAATCAAAACAAATCTATAACAAACAATGCAAAATAATTTAAATGACCTTTTAGATCTAAACATTGTGAGTCAGAGTAATGATATATTTGTTGGTTCTAATTTTTGTAATTCATCAAGAGATTTAACAATTTTTCAACAAAATGTGAGGAGCCTAAGAAAAAACTTTGATACATTGTGTGGTCATTTAGTCAATTGTTTTACAAAATTGCCCCATGTAGTTGTACTTACGGAAACTTGGGTGTATAATAATGAAATTTGTAATTATAATATTCCGGGGTATAATCTGTATGCAAAGTGCAATGAAAATAATGCAGCGGGTGGTACAGTTATTTTTGTAGCAAAAGATCTTGATATTGAAATGGTGTCTACCTCAAATATTGAAAGCGCTGATGTTGTAGTACTTAAATTGAAATTGGGTAAGAAATCTATGTTTTTTGTGTGCATCTATCGATTGCAATTTGTACACTTCGATATTTTTCTCAACGATCTTAAATGTCTATTGTGCTCTGTTAATAGTAGTGACATATGTCTAATAGGCGACATTAATATAGATATACTTAATATAACGAGGGCAAGTGAAGAGTATCTGCTTCTATTGTCATCATTGGGCTATCAGTCGTTGATTGATAGACCTACTAGAGTATTTAACCAATCAAAATCATGTATCGACCATGTATTTCTTAAGTCTAAAAATTTCTCTGGTGTATATCCGTTTATTCTAGAACTTAACATTACAGACCATTTTGCAACTGGACTTTCTTTTAAGAATGTTATTCCTATAGATAACAACCACGGTGATCATGATGAGATTTCTCCTAGTGAACAAATGTTAGAAGTTAATTTTATAAAACTCAAATGTTATTTATCTCAAAAATCGTGGGCTCCTGTATATAGCTGCGATTGTCCCTCGGATGCTTTCAGCATATTCTTAGATATTCTTAAAAATTATATCTCAGCTTCCACAAGGGTTAAACAAAAACAAAAAATTAAAAAATTAAACCTTGGATGACTGAAGAAATAAGTATCAAAATAAGAGAAAAAAATATATTTTATGCTAGAAACAAAATAAAACTTAACGAGCCCCTTATTAAGGAAGAATATAGAGAAATGCAAAAAAGAGTTCGGAATCTAATAGCCAATCAAAAAATTTCATATTATTCTAACAATTTCGTGGAAAGTCGTTCAAATCCCAGGCAACAATGGCGTATTGTAAATGATATTTTATGCAAAGAAAAAAATGACCATACCTTAAAGAAACTCGTTATAGAAAATAAAACTTACACTAGCAATGAAGACCTTAGCAATGAACTGAATATTTTCTTTAAAAATATTGCTGCCAAATCTAAGCCATATTCTAATATCACATTAAATGATTTAAATAGAAATCTATTGTATGATAAAAACATTTCTTGTTCATTTTACTTTGGCCCAATAAGCGATCTTGAACTTCTTTCTGTTATAAACAGCTTAAAGTCAAAGAACTCATGTGGAATCGATGGTGTAAGCAATGTCGTTCTTAAAAAGATCGGATACTTAATTTTGAAACCCTTAAAACATTTAATTAATTACAGTTTTCAATGTGGAATATTCCCTGATAAACTAAAAACTTCGATTATCATTCCGGTTTTTAAAAAAGGTGATCCTAGTGATCCCAAAATTATAGACCGATATCGCTGTTATCAGTTTTCTCAAAACTATTTGAAAAGATTTTAGTCAATAAAATTTTTGCTTTCTTTGAAAAAACTAAATTTTTTAAAAAATCTCAATTCGGTTTTGTTAAAGGAAAATCGACTGTAGATGCAATAATTGCGTTTTTGAGTAGATAAATGATAAATGATAGATAAGAATTTTAAGTCAGCTGGTCTTTTTCTCGACTTAACAAAAGCATTCGATCTCGTGAATCATGAAATTCTTATACATAAACTTAATAACGTTGGCTTTCGAGGCAGCATTGTTGAGTGGTTCAAGTCATTCTTGACAGATAGAAGACAGCGAGTTCGAGTGAATCAATTCTTAAGCAGAGAAGATTCTTGTCCTGATACAGGTGTACCGCAAGGATCTGTGCCGGGACCTATCATGTTCTTAGTATACATAAACTCTATTTTCAATCTGCCTCTAAAAGGTAACATTATTGGCTATGCTGACGATCTTGCTCTCTCTTATGCAGAAAACTCTTTTGAAAATGTAAAAATTCAATTAAATCATGATCTTCTTCTACTCGGTAGCTGGTTCAAATATCATCAGATGGTATTGAGCTCTAAATCAAAAGCTATGTGTTTTTCACTGTCGAATTCCAATTTAGTATTGGAGAATATATGCTTTCACCACAGCAGTTGCCAACAAACAAACTGTTTGAATAGCTGTTTTGTTCTAGAGTTCGTGAAAGAGTTCAAATATCTAGGTGTCATGATAGACAGTAAGCTTAATTGGAAGTCCCATATAATGTGTTTAAAAAAAATATTATACATTTCGATTAGTAAAATTTATCACCTTAGAAAATTGATCCCTAATAACCTGTAATAACTATTTATTATTCACTTGTTCAATCAAGACTAGAGTATGGATTGGCAAGTTGGGGAAGTGCTTGCGTGAGTAACTTGTCATCTATTATTGTTGCTCAAAAAGTAATCATTCGGTTGATGTTATTTAGAAGCAGATTCGTGTCCTCATTGCCCTTATTTCAATCTTTGAAAATACTCCCACTACGTTATCTTTTCATTTATAAAGCGCTTAAATTTTTTTTCATTAGAAGTGGGAGTATCAATTATAAAAGAAACGAAGCTTATCCATTAAGAAGTAATCTTAACATGGTAGTCCCTCGAGTTAACAAAGAGCACTCTAGACGTTTTCTTAATAATATTGCACCCCATATATTTAATAAGTTACCACTAGAATTATCTAGTTTGGTTACTCAAGGTAACATGTTTTTAAAAAAATTAAAAATTTGGTTGCTTTCTCGATCTGAGGTGGAAACTCTACTACAAGTTATATCGTAATTGTAATCCAATATTTTATCATTACTGCTGTCTCACTTTTTTAAATTTTTAAATGTTTTTTTCTTTAATTGCTTGCATCCTTTCAAAGTTTACATTCCCTCTTTCTAGAATTATTACATATTTATATTTTGAAAAGCACTTGCATGTTGCATACTGATTAAACTCTATATTTTGATTTTTTTATTTTTTGTTTTTCTCCTTTACTCTTTTATTTTTTTTTTTGCGGCTCATTTCTAATTTAGAAATTATAAATTGATGTAAATACACTTGCTACTGGTTTTTATAGCCACAAAGTGTAATTCTTTATTATTTCTTGCTTTAATAACTCAATGTACCTATATAACTTAATTACTAAAAACAAAAAAAAAAAAAAAAAAAAAAAAAATTAAAACAAGTAATTTATATTCATGTAAGAACCATATTAAAAATAAATGAAGTAGATACAGTACTGTATATAAAAATTGTAGAAACTAGAAATTAAGTTAAAGATATTGTAAAATATTGTAAAATGAAGTATGGAAACAATAAATCTAATCTAATCTACAAAAAAAAACAAAAAAAAAAAAAAAAAAGAACTTGTATGGTTTTACAATCGCCACCGACAAAAGGGACTATCACCGAAGCTACAATAAAACTGGGAAGGCCCTTACACAGTAATAACCAGAATTAACGACGTGGTTTACCGTATACAAAGAGGGGTAAGAGGCAAACTAAAGGTAGTTCTTTGTGACCGTTTACATCGTTATAATGGTGAAAGAAGCAATGGAGTTGTTCGGGACGAACAATCCTAAGAGGGGGGCAATGTAACGATGAATTACTGAACTACTTTTAAGATAGAAGTCTGAACACACTACCTACTACTGCAAAGGTAGAAATGTGAACGAACCTTTAGTAGTTAAGAAAATATCTCACTGAACACATCTCAAAATATCCCACTGAACACATCTCAAAATATCCCACTAGACTGGAAGCATGAAATGCCCTTCCTGGAAAGGAAGTTTCGAGAGACAGGGACGAGAGCCTTCGAGGACGTTCTCGAGTCTCGAGATTCCGGTATAAAAGGGCAGCGTAGACACCGACCGGACACAGTTTTAATCTTGAAAGTGAAAGAGTACAGTACAAAGTGAAATAAAGTGTTGCGAATTGTTAGTAGTAAATAAAGTGAGTTAAAAGTGTGTTTGTTTGAGCGAATAATAAAAGTAAATTGAGTTGAAATAAAGTGTGTTCTTATTTGAACGGAAATACAAGTGGAAATTAAATAAGTTTTATTGTGAACCCGGAATAAAACATTACATTATAAATTAAAAGAAATTGATAAATTTCATTCATTTTTTGTTGTGTTTTACAGAAAGGTATGACAGTGAAACTAATAATACACTGAACTAAAATGAGGTAGTATTTTGTGAACATGTTTTGGAGCTTCCAGCAATTACAGGCTTATCCATTTTAAAATCTATTTTATTCTGAGATTTTATATGGGACGTATTTCAACCTAAAATGATTGTATAAAGATAAAACAAAAAGCATTTGATAGCTTCATTCTATTTTTAACGATGTTACTAGCCATAAAATAACGCCACACTTAAAAAAAAAGTAAAATGATTTATTTTGCTGACTTTTGACGTGATAACGTCTAATTAATCGATGAATCAAGTAGCATTCACAAAAAAAGTGACGCCATTTTCTCCCGTTCCACCTGAAATTTTTAGCAATGCGGCGAAAATTTCAATTTAAAATTAAAAATAAACTATTGGAGAAACGAAAATTTTCTATAGCTTATTTGAATAATAATAAACTAAAGATTAAAATTAATGAAGGATTTTTTAAATTTCATCATTTAATAGGGTAAACAGAGTTAAAACAAAATTGCAAAAAATACTCCAGTCAAAGCGTCATTTGACCTTGCGCAGAGAGGCACTGTCAGTTTTTATTTCATGGATCGATAGGGGTATATTTGAAAGGCTTAAACCCGATTTCTCACCACCTGATCATTCTTATTAGCGGAGTTATTCGCAAAAATGCATTTTTTGGGGTATTTTACTTCTAAGCTAATATCTTTGCTCCAGATTGTCGCAGACCAAAAAATAAACAAACATTCTCTTCCTTATAATATTTTCTATCGTTGTATGTAATTTAATTGTATTTGAGTGAGTAAATACAAAATGGCAGCCATTTAAAGTCAAATTCTTGTTGTTAAAAAACACATTTTTGTCATTATTTCGAAAAAAGCTTATATCATGATTAACATTTTTCTAATCTATAGCCCTACTCATGTCCTGCATTTTACAGAAAAAATCAGCTCTTTATCACCAAAGATGGCCGAGCAATTGATAAATGAACGCATGCAAAACCGGTGCGAAAACACCCAAAAATATCGTTTTTTGGGAATAACTCGGCATCAGAGTGTCCTACGACAAAAAATAAAGCTTTTAATTGTTCGTTACAACACTTTCTATCGATTTGGTGCACACTATTTTTGTTGAAACAAATAAAAAATAAGTAATATTAAGTCAAAGACGTTTTTTTGTTTAGCAAACTCTTGCCTTATTATTTTGTAAACAGTGCAAATTTTGGCTAAAAAAATAAATTGCTGTTGTAGTCCTTTAAATTATCTACAATTTAAAAAAAAATTAGCTTTCTTCGACCCACACGAGCCGAGAAATTAATTTTTTAAAAAAGTTCCAAATGCCCAACGAAAAACATGAGACAAATCCTCTTATAACAAGAAACAATGAAAACAACCCCTTTCACTGAGAACTGTTATTCGACTTATAAACAAGGGAAATTTTTTTAAATTTTCTTACGGAATGATGCTTTCTTAAAATTATAATAACTCGGCTCGTGTGGGTCGTAGAGAGCTAATTTTTTTCTAAATTGTAGATAATTTAAAGGACTACAACAGTAATTTATTTTTTTTAGCCAATAATTGCACCGTTTACAAAATAATAAGGCAAGAGTTTGCTAAACAAAAAAACGTCTTTGACTTAATATTACTTATTTTTTATTTGTTTCAACAAAAATAATGTGCACCAAATCGATAGAAAATGTTGTAACGAACAATTAAAAGCTTTATTTTTTGTCGTAGGACACTCTGAAGCCGAGTTATTCCCAAAAAAACGATATTTTTGGGTGTTTTCGCACCGGTTTTGCATGCGTTAATTTATCAATTGCTCGGCCATCTTTGGTGATAAAGAGCTGATTTTTTCTGTAAAATGCAGGACATGAACAGGGCTACAAAATTGTTTAGAAAAATGTCAATCATGATATAAGCTTTTTTCGAAATAATGACAAAAATGTGTTTTTTAACAACAAGAATTTGACTTTAAATGGCTGCCATTTTGTATTTACTCACTGAAATACAATGAAATTACATACAACGATAGAAAATATTTTAAGGAAGAGAATGTTTGTTTATTTTTTGGTCTACGACAATCTGGAGCAAAGATATTAGCTTAGAAGTAATATATCCCAAAAAATGCATTTTTGCGAATAACTCCGCTAATAAGAATGATCAGGTGGTGAGAAATCGGGTTTAAGCCTTTTAAATATACCCCTATCGATCCATGAAATAAAAACTGACAGTGCCTCTCTGCGCAAGGTGAGGCCCTTTTTTCCGCCGCTTTGACTGGAGTAAAAAGGCTATTTTCTTAACGCGACTTTGTAGAAAAATAAATTTTTTTAATCGATAGATAAATTTATTGTAAGGCTGACAATGGTATTGAAAAAATTCTTAAAAATTTCAAAACCAAGTTATAGATGTTTTTTTTTTAAATAATATCATTCAATAGATAATGAAAACAAATTTGGGGTCTATGACGGATTTTTTTCTAAGTCTCCGCGTTTTGAAATATGAATTTTTGAAAAAAACGTACTTTTTTGGGGGTATTTTTGGTGGGTTTTTATTTTCAACAACTTTTTGTAGCATTAAAAGATCTCAAACTTATAGAACATATAGTTTATGGTCAATTTAAAGCTTTTTTTACATTGGGAGGGGGGTCTACCTCCTCTCCTTTAGGAGTGAGGGGCAATGGCAACACATACAACTATAAAGATACTTATTTAAAAACCCAGAACTGTACACTTAATTTTAAAATTCAAATCAAGTTTTTTCAGTCAATAATTTTTTAAAACTTATAAAAATGGTCAGCCTAATTTTAATTTATTTTTTTGTAGAGTTTCTTATACCGCAAGGCATTTTAAATTTTTACGATCTTCTTGAATCCGAACCGGTTTATTTTGGACAACTAAAAGATTTTCGCTTTTGAATATTACCGGTGACCTAACCCTACCCTAGATGTTGACTATTTGTCGATCGTATGGTAGAAACTAGATTTGAATTACTATTATGTAATTTTTGTCATAGATTAAATTTAGTCATTTCCCTACAGGTAGTGTAATCAGATGTTTATCTTAAAAGAAGTTCAGTAATTCTTCGTTACAGTATTATAGAGATCAGTTTATGCAATAGACAAATCACACAAAAGATGTATTGTCCTCGTACAATTGAAATCGGTCATTTCAAAAACCGCAGATAACTGATGGACTTAAGTCGTAGTCGTTTTTGAAATGACCGATTCAATTCTATCTCACTTTTCTCAAAAGAGAAAAAGTGAAACAGGACAATAAAGATTTGGAAACTGATAAGAAAGAAAAAACTCTTCTTGAAACCGCATGGCAAAGATTATTAAAATAGAAAAAAACTGCCTAAAATTTAACATACATAGATTACATAGTACATTTCGTACGAATGGTTTCAAATTCATTCAACAATTTTTTATGAATCCACTATCCAGTTTATTATAGAGATCAATGGACAAATGTCGTTTTCAATTGGGTCATCAAAAAGTGTTATACTTTGTAGGGAATACACTGTTTAGTGCAGAGATCAGAAATAAATCTCAACCTTTTCAAAGGTTCCTTAATAACTCTTATTTGTCACCATTTTCAATAAAGGTCATAAAATAACCTTTATTTTTAAAAATGAAAGATTTCGGTCAAGGTCTGAGAGAAACCTTTATTTTGTATTTTTTTATGTTTCGGTCAACCAGTGAGATTTATCGCTGAGAGAAAAAAATAAATCTCATCTGCAAATGTATCAATTCCTAGAGACATGGGAGTGATGCCAAATGAAATCATATATCATATGCCATATCAGCTAACCGATAGTGGTATAATCGGGTTTTTGGATTTATTTTTCAAAATTCCGAGAAAATCGCATTTGAAAGGTGGGCAATCCCTACAGGGATGGGAGTTGTACCCAAATGTAAGTTAAAGTCCCCGCTACCTTTTTCATTTTTTCAAAATTCCGTTATAAAGCCGTTTGAAGTTGGGCGGGCGAAAACGCTTCTGGAAGCTGAACGCTTTGACCTAGATATTAGAACGTGGGTCTCTTGAAATATTCGAAATTCCATTGTTGTGCTTGTCGTCCCAGCGACTCAAATCACAGTGGAAAAACATTTTCGTCTTTAGATTTTACTTTAAACGAAAAGAGATATAATCTTGGGCCTAAGGAACTTTTGAGAGTCTATTTAGTTCATACATTATTTAATACATAAACTTAGAAAAACCATCTTTTTCATATTTATTTTTGCAATATGAAGACATTCTTGACATATTCGACATTTTCCTTTGAATTGACCATTTTTGATTTATTTTCAGCGAAAACGGTTAAAGGTTGACCTTTTCCATTTATTTTTTTGTAAAAATCTCAACCATTGAGAGATATTAAAAAAACTAAAAAATAAATCTCACCCGATAACCTTTATTTTTGATTTTTAAAAATAAATCTCAAACCTTAACCGAAACTATTCAAAGTAATTTGGTAACTCTCAGAGAGAAACCGATTGAAAATAAAGGTTGACTGTTATTTCTGGTCTCTGGATTAGTGTATTATAGACACTGATCTCCATATAGAGATCTGTGATTATAGAGATCAATGAAGGGAACAGAATTAATAGATTAATAGGTCAAAGAAAAGGCATAGGGTTGCAAAAGAAGGGGGTTGAAGAACAATTAACTAAAGGGTAAACATGGTGGGTAGCGAAAACTTGTTGTGATCAAATTGACCGCTACAAAGTGAACCAATTAAGATCATATGATATAGTACTTACAATATTCAATCTTCTTCCGCCTCTAATTCAGCGCACTTACGATCTGGATGTCAAGGGGATCATTATTCTCCCATGACTCTGCTTCACACTAGTGATCCACCTTCCATTATTGTATTGTTCCATTTCTGTTCTGTTCCAACAGAATTCTGGTTTGCTTGTACCAGGAGATCTTAGGCCTACTGTTTAATTCTCAAACAGAATAAAAAAATCACGATGTTTAACTTCTCAAACGGAATAAAAAAATCACGATGTTTAACTTCCAAGGGTTTACAGAAAACTGAATTTTATTTAAGGACAAGAAATACATGATAGGTTGAAAAAAGTGCAAATGAAAATTAATTATTAATTTAAAAGTGCAACTATGCAATAATATTCAAGCGTGGGAACAGGTAAAAACGAAAATATACAAAATCGGAAATAAGATCCGTGAAACACAAAAATTTTAGCTGTTCACACGCTTGCATAAATTAATGACAAAAAAGATTATGGTTGCACTCTACAAAAAATGGAATTTAAAATGAAATATGAACATACTCCCCCCTTTTGAGGGTTTTTAACTCTCTAAATTAGATTCAAACTATTTAACTTAAGTATTTAACTTAAATCTATACGTTGCCCTCAAACGTTCTCGGCATAGGAGTTGGCCTTCTTTTCCGCCAATAAAGAGTGAAGATGATCCCAATCATGCATATGAATAGAAGAAGACTGCTTCCATAGTGATGGTAATCATGAACGTCGATGTCAGTGGGGACTGGTAGTTCCTTAGACATGTCCATTATATCCTTGATATTTTTTTTCAAATCATTATATTCGGATAGGTCAATGTGATATTCTTCGACAATCGTTGCTGGTTTTATTGTTGATGGTTCTTGATTCATGAGCCAACTGCTTGCATTAGCGCTAGGAATAAAAGGTGACGTTATTATGCTTTCAAAATTAATTTTACCTTTGATGACAATGTTGGGCAATTGTAAAATACAAGATTTTTTGAATTCCAGAACCCCATTTCCAAACAAAGTAACGGCGTTGCTCTTATCACCGCAAATCAAATGTCCAGACATTTTTGATGGGATAGAGAAAATCCAGCTATTAGATGATTTGAGTTCATCCAAACATTTTGTTGAGGTGTCGCCCTTAAGATGCATTTTTTAAAGCTCTCCTCCTTGTGGTTTAGTAATGCCAATTCGCATATCTCGGAGTTACCTTGCTGGATAATGGTTGGATGAACTTGGTTGCACATATATTTCTTGGACACCAACCGTTTGCATGCCCCTAGCTTTAAATCACTCACTAGGAAATATCTATCTCTAGGCAATAACACAGCTAAATATTGCGCAGATGTTTCTACCATAAACGTGTTGTTTCTGTGGATTATAGGAACATTAAGAAGATTAAAAAGTTGAAATTCTTCAGCATCAGTTAGTGGCAATAGCATTTCGAAAACAATTGAATTATTTAAGAAACGGCCTTTCACAGTTGACATCTTGTACATGTCAATGACTGAACCTTCAGGCAATGATAAATAAGAAGGTAAATTGCTTCTTACGAGTTTCAGCTGCTCACTTAATTGATGAGGGGTTATAAAATGTGGATTTATGTTTCCATGATTTAAAACCAATAGAACATCTAATAGTAGATCTTGTATATGCTCGAAATTTGTGAGGACAAGAATTAAATAAGACGTCAAAGATCCAAGGTTTTGTCGTACTTCGTTAACCTTGTCCTTCTTGCTGAAGATTGCCATTGTACTTTGAAGGTGTTCATTTAGAGCCTTAAATTGTTCTTGAACTTGGATGTGGTTTCGTTTCAAAATATTAGAAGTAGCATCTGCAATCGAACTTTGTTTTTTCAAAAGTTCAATCAACTGATCTTCGTTTTTGTATGCATTGCTGATTTGGACTTGTATTTTGTCAGCACTTTCTTGGTCTAGTATACCAAACAAACTATGCGCCAAAGTTCCCACGATGTCAAAGGGTGATCTTGCTATTCTGGATCTTTCGTATTTTGGCGCATGGTAATTTTGAAGCAATTTGTTTGAAGCAATTGCTTTGCATTGTATCTATTGTTGGTATGTAGTACATTTGATGAGCTATTTCTTTTGTACACAGATCTCGCAATTTATTGACATATGTTTTGAGCTCATCAAACTCTTGCCAGTACGTTGTCAGATTGTAATACACAAATATTTTCCAATACGTGTTTACTGTTCGAATTCTGCCAACGTCTTCAAAGTATATGCCAACGTCTTCAAAGTATATGCCAACGCCATCATCAAGTTTGTTTATATTTATTTGTTCCTGTGTTTGTGAGTGACATAAAGATGTGGGTATCAGTAAAAGTACCAAAAACAAGACTGACAGTAATGTCATTTTTTTTTTAATTTCTTGATCTTAAACATCTTGCATGTTGATTTTTTTCTTGATAATCTGGTTCACTTGTTGGAGGAGGATAATCTAGCTCGTCTATCGGAAGAGGACAAAGATTCTGTATCGCTCGTTGGTACGTTCCAGTTTGCGTTTTAACGTTAGCCACGCGTACTTTATTGTCACTTCCTTTAAATGTCTCGATCACTCGGCCAAGTTTCCAGCGCATAGGAGGAATATTATCTTCTTCAATGAGCACCAATGTGTCATTTTTAAGGTTGTTCGATTCTGTTTCCCATTTAACTCTTTGTTGCAGAAGATGTAAATATTCGGCAGACCACCTTTTCCAGAAATGCTGTTGTATGTGTTGCATTTGCCGAAATTTGTTTAGACTGCCTATTTTGCTGTCTGTTATATCTGGTTCTGCGATGGCCGTAAGAGGACCTCCGATTAAGAAGTGCCCTGGTGTAAGAGCTTCAAAATCGTTTGGATCAGATGACAACGGTGTTAGCGGTCGAGAGTTCAATATTGCTTCTATTTGTATGACCACAGTAAGCAACTGCTCATACGTCAATGAAACTTCGCCTAGATGACGAACGAGAAGCGTCTTTGCAGATTTTACAGCAGCTTCCCACAAGCCTCCAAAGTGAGGAGAACGAGGTGGTATATTTTTCCACTTTATTCCTTCTTCTAGGCAATAAGTCTGGATACTTGACTGTATTCTTCTTGAATTGAATACTTTTGTTAGTTCTGCTAACTCACTCTTAGCACCAACAAAACTTGCTGCGTTGTCACAAAATATTGTGTGACAAAGTCTTCGCCTTCCTATAAATCTTTTTAAGGCGAATATGAATGATTGAGACGATAAATCTCCAACTACTTTTATGTGTACAGCTTTAGTCGAAAAACAAACAAAAATAGCCAAATATGATTTGGTAGGACTCTTGCCTCTGACGTTGTAGTGGGTTTTAATGGGCCCGCAGAAATCAACACCGCAGTGATAAAAAGGTCTCGATACATTCACCCTTTCTGGAGGCATATTTCCCATCATTTGGTTGATGAATCTTGGCTTCGCTCTAAAACAAATGATGCATCGACTAATAACTTGTCGAGCTGCATGTCCAACACCTAATATCCAATATTGTTGTCTAGAGATAGCTATTAACGCTCTATGTGAAGCGTGCATATGTTTACGATGTAAATCTGTCAAAATCAATTTAGTTATTACATTATTTTGTGGAATTAGAATTTGATGCTTAGCATCTGGAGAGATATTCGCATAGGCCAATCTTCCACCGACTCGAATTATTTTAGTTTTTTCATCAAAATAGGGAGTAAGCGATGCTATAGATGAATTTCTATTTACAAGCCTTCTTCCTTCTAAGACATGATAATCTTCTGGAAATGAGGTTCTTTGAGTTTAAACCATAATCCACCGGGTTCCTTGTTTTAACTCATTAACCGTTAGTTGGCCTGTATTTCGTAATTCTTTTGGTCTTCTACAATTATAATAGAATCTAAAACAAAATGCAAATATTTTTCTTAATGTGAAAAATTAATTTCTGTTATTGATGTTTTCTATCAATACCTCCATGGTGGTAAGCCTTGTCGTGGCGGAAGGGCTTACGGTGACTACTACTATGAAGCTAAGAGCTATGCGATCGCGAAACTGGTTTTCGCAGAACGGCCTCCCATGGTCGACAGGTCGAAGCGGAGTAGGCTGTTGCTACTAATTACCCCCCCCCCCCCCCACGAAGGAGTGTTCCCACCAAGGCACTCCCAACAATTGACGGTAGCGGAAGAATTCATTTACAGAATCAACGGTAGCGTCACCAGTTCCTTATATGAGCTACTCCGACATATTCAGAGCACAGGTCAACATCAAGGTGACCCTAGCGACACACACCAACATCTAAGAGCTTTCCATTAAGCGTGCATGCAATTCCTTGGGTTAGGCGACTGGAGATCAACAGCGTAGTAAAAGACGATCACATTACAAAAACAGGAGCATGCCAGTGTCGACAATTTGCGAAAAACGTTTCGCGAAATTTTCCGAAAAAGCTATACGGATTCCGGGGGCTAGCAAAGTAATGCACGAGGTTAGAAGAAAATTGAGAGTCGCGAGTTGGAACGTGGGTAGTATGAACGGCCGAAGCTGTGAATTAGAAGAGATGATGAAGAGGAGGCGAGTGGACATCTTGTGCGTCCAAGAAACCAAGTGGCGAAACACTGGAAACAGAGCCCGTTTCTTAGACGTCAAGACAAAACAATACAAGATGTTCTACTACGGAACAGAGCAAGGTAGAAACGGAATCGGTGTCATCCTTGCGGAAAAGCTTCTTGGAAACGTTTTAGCTATTTCGAAGTCCAGTGACCGATTGATGTCTCTAAAACTGGTGATGGAAGGAAAGGTGTGGAATATAGTCAGTGCATATGCTCCCCAAATTGGATGTGAGCAGGTGGAAAAAGATGCTTTCTGGCTAGACTTCTACAACCTCATTAAAGACATCCCAAAGGAAGAGCTTTTGTTTGTGGGTGGAGATTTAAATGGACATGTAAAAAACGGCAACGAAGACTATGAGGACTGCCATGGTGGCCTTGGATTCGGAGCTAGTAACCCTCCTGGCGAAGAAATTCTAAGCATGTGCAGGTCACATGGTCTTGTGTTGAATACCATGTTCATTAAACAAAGCCGACACCTTATCACTTATAGCATGGAAATGAAACACAGATCGACTACCATCTGGTATCTAGTTTCATGAAGCCGCTAGTGAAAGACTGCAAAGTGATATTAGGAGAAGCGATCGCCCAGCAACACCGTCTCCTACTGACAGAATTTTTTATGGAGACGAAGGCGGCAAACAAACAAAGAGAGGCTACCGGAGGTATCAAGTGGTACAACCTGGACAAAAGAAAAGGCAATGCATTCATCTCTGTTATGAGAAATTATCTGTGCGGAACCATCAGCAGACTACAAAACGAAGAGTGCAGAGTACAAAATATGTGGGACTCTCTGCAAAGAACTTGCTTGGTGAAGGCGAGGTCACTGCTAGGAACATCTAAAGGAAACTACCAACGGGAAAAAGAAACATGGTGGTGGAGCGATGAAGTCAAAGCAGTGATATCAAGGAAAAAGACCGCTTTCCAAGCTTGGTCCAAATGCCCCTCTCATATAATAGAGATGAAAAAGCACGACTTGAAGTGGACTACAAGCGCTACAAGAAGGAAGCAAAGAAGAAATGCGCCCAGCATAAGGCAGAGAGTACGGAAAGCATGTATCGCGAGCTTAAGGAAATATCTGATCCAGCTGCTGATGCAAACCAGGCTCTCCAGGAACTGCGACATGCCAAGATGAACAAGGGTGCAGCCTACTACTTGTGAATGACGACAAAATTCTCCACAGGTGGCGACAGTATTGTGACGAACTCCTAAATGAGCAATTTCCCAGGATTTAGGTACTTTCCAACAGCCGAACCTAATTTAGAAGAAGTACCCGACCTTACAGTCGAAGAAGTTAGCGTGGCGGTGAAAAACTCCAAGAAAGGAAAGGCGATTGGTCCAGACGAAATACCCTCTGAGTTCTGGAAGAAGATGGGAGACATTGGGTGTAAATGGCTCACGATTCTCATATCCAAACTCATTAGCGGTGACCAAATGCCAAATCAGTGGAGAGAAAGTTTCCTTCTCCCAATCTACAAAGGAAAGGGGGACACACGAAACTGTGATAACTACCGATCGATTAAGCTGATGTCACACACCATGAAGATCGTTGAGCGGATTTTGGACGGCCGACTGCGAAAAATAATACGGCTGTCTGATGACCAGTGCGGGTTTGTCTCGGGTAAATCAACCACAGAGTTTAAGAATCCGAATGGAAAAACACCGTGATTCCTCAAGGGATTTGCATATTGTGCTGGTTGATTTCGAAAAGGCATTCGATAGACAACCACGAGATCTGATATGGGTGTCCCTGAGACAGCGAGGGGTTCCGGAAATCTACGTGCGGATGATCAAGGACATGTACGAGGAAGTAAAAACGAAGGTAAAATGCCCCGCAGGAGTCACCGAAGAGTTCCCAATTAAAGTCGGTGTGCACCAGGGAAGCGTCCTGAGTCCTTTGCTCTTTATCACCGTCCTTGACTTTCTGCTTGAAGAAAAAGTGACGGATCCGAAAGTGAGTCAGTTATTCTTTGCTGATGATGGCGCCATCATAAGTGAAGATCCAACATCCCTGCAACGAGCACTTGATGTATGGGTCGATGTTCTGGAGGGAAGTGGGTACCGGATAAGCACGAAAAAGACAGAATATCTCTGCTGTCCATTTTCTGACCCAGATGGCCCTATTCCAGACATTTACCTGAATGGCAAAATACTTCCCAAGTGCGAAAAGTTCAAATACCTTGGATCTATGATCAACAACCAAGCTTCTTGTGATGACGACATCAACCACCGAATAAGTGTAGGGTGGATGAAGTGGCGCGAAAACTCTGCCATCTTCTGTGACCGAAAAATGCCCCCTAAACTAAAAGGAAAGCTCTATACTGCAGTTGTTCGCCCAGCACTTACATACGGTTCACAATGTTGGACAATGTACAAAACGTATGAGAGTAAACTGACAGCAGCAGAGATGAAGATGCTTCGTATGACAGCAGGAGTAACAAAGCTTGATCGAATAAGAAGCAAGAAAATCCGAGGAAGTCTTCACGTCAAAAATACCGTCTTGGATAAAATACAGCATGACCGTTTAAGCTGGTACTGTCATGTACAAAGAAGAAACCCTGAGAACCCAGTTCAAAAGGCGATCGCATTCGACATTCCAACGCAATCGCGAAGAAGAGGCAAGCCTAAGAACTCATGGAGAAGACAAATGCAACGACAACTGCATTCAGTTGGCCTTAGATATGGAACAATTCAAAATCGAGAAGCCTGCCGACGTTTCCTGAGGTCAACCCAGCTAACCCCACATGCGGAGCCGTAGTGTGAAGCAGTAGAGTGGGAGAGCTGTGACCCCATCCGAGATCATGACTATCGTCGATAATGGAGAAGAAGAAGAAGATGTTTTCTATCAAGCTAAGCTCATTTCGAATTGCTGCTGACAAAACCGATTTCTTCTTGCGTCTTTCTGGAATAACTTGTGTGACAACACCGATTCTAGCTGCCTGGTTTTTTCCATACGTCCGCAATTCCCGATTTTATTTCATATAAAGTATCAACCTTTAATACAAAAAGTTTTTCCATCTCATCAATAAACCAATTTCATCACTAACTCTTTCCTCGCGAGTGATTTTTGATTCAATTTGATAGATTATCTTACAAATTAAAAATCTTATTAAATTACAATTCCTTACAAACATTCTTTGTTGTGATTGAGTGACTTTGATCATCGCCTACATTCATCGGTCTCTCTCCCTCACTGTGTAAAGTGTTTTGTAAACGCTTTTGCCTCGTCTTTCTTGGTGAGTGCAATTTTTTTTATATGTTCTGCCGAAAAGAAGCAAAAACATTGAAACTACATCAAAACAAATTATTATATTTCATTCTGAGCCTACTCTGTGGACTACATTTCATCGAAAGCTGTGGAAGCTCATTGAAATACTTCAACAATCCTCGTCGTTGCCTGTAACTACTGCAAATAATACCATACAAAATCTTTTTTGCTGGCCTGCAACATCAACAATTTGGCTTTTTGTCTCATCTGGCCCGGTGAGTTCAACTTTTAGCATATCCCTTCAAGCAAACAGGTCCGACCTCGGTCCGAATCCGCTCCACCTGAGGCGGAGCTGAGTCCGACTTCGGATCAGAAACTGGTCCGAAGGCGGCTCAAATTAGTATGGAAATTATAATCACCGCGAAGTCGATTGCATATGTATTGGTGTGGTGAAAATCTCCATTCCGAGAAAACGGAGCCGAAGGCGGACCTGAGCCGGAGCAGCGAAAACCTACCAGAAAGAGGAATAAGAAAGGGATGACATTTCGCATTTGCGACCAAAAAAGAACAAGATTTATTTTTTTTTCACTGAAACTGTTTTATTTTTTATTTTATTTTGGCAAACGAAATTTTCACAATAAATACAATATAAAATACAATACATTTTTTTTCATTTTATTTCATTTGATGCTGCTGCTGTTGTTGGTGTTTTTTTAGATACTCAATCGCATGTTTCACCTTCTAGATTTTTCTTCATCATTAGAGATTACATCTACAACACAAGAAGAAACAACATTTTAACCCAAACACTTTGAGCGATATATAAAACATAGCTTTTTTGTTTTCCATATTGTTTATAATTTAATAAAATTGTTTATAATTAATAAACTAACATTATACAAACAACGACACGAGACACGACGCGACCAAACACTTCAACAAAAAATAACAAAATGACGCTTTGGCTCTTGTTGGCCTTGTCTTTCTTTTCCTTTTCTCATTTTTCACCACGATTCTCGTTCGACTTTGTGTTCATACACAAAAAGTTGCAAGTGTGTGAGTGCAAGCCCGATTTTCGCGGTCTGAGGTCGGAGTTTCTTTGTTGAACTCAGTTTTCTTGCTTGAAGGGATGTTCTGCCTGTAGCTTTTCGATACTACATCAAAAATATATTTGTTCGCTTTTCTCGCCAATAATTATAAAAACAATTTCATTCGATGTTTTTTTGAGATCAAATCACAATAGTTAGTGAATGCACAAACCATCTTGAAGCTTTACTAAATTCCGCAACCTAAAAGTTCACAAAACGAAAAGTTCACAAAACGAAAAGTTCCAAATACACTGAAAGAAATAAATTATAACAATTTTGTTATCAAAATAATAAAAAAAAAAAAAAAAAAAAAAAAATAAGAATAATATGTAAAATAGAAAAGCTGAACACATATAAAATTTACATTACGTACATTAAATATGGATACTAAAATCACTTGTGGTAATATTAACTGCACCATTAGCGATAAAACTTGTGAATGGGTAGTTTGCAAGGGTATTTGTGGAAAGGCTTTTCATCCGATATGTGTTGGATTGAGTAGAAACGCCAAGACTCATCTGGCCGAATATTCTAATAATTTCAATTATTACTGTGAAGAATGTAGAATAATTACTCTATCACATCTAATGATGGCAGTTAAATGTACAAATGAACGAATTAATTTGCTGTCCGAAGATAATATTGAGTTTAAGAATAGTATTTGTCGAAATTTCAATAAAATTAATGATTTATTGGATGAAAACAATGAATCTACCACTAAATGTATTGAAACAAATCATACGTCACTAAAATCAAGACTCTCAAAAATAGAATCATCATTAAAATCTGCCCCCCAAAAATGGCTGAGTATTTTGAAAACTCAAATGTTATTCCAAACCTTTAAAACTCAGAGTTCAAGAAAATTTCTAAACTAATCAATAACATGAAGACATCGCTTGAACCATCAACATCCTCGTTTAACCCCATAGAAGATAACATATCTAGAATAGCAGGGTCCATGAAAGAACAATCAATGATGATAAAATCAATTGAAAAGGGCTTCTATACTACATACGAAAAAATTAATAGCAACACAGTTATCCTTGCAAAGTTCTTAATTAAAGAATCCAATGCTATACATCAAGCTACATCCGAATTATAAAAGAATAATAAAACACTTGTTATTTTAAAGATTCACAATGATGTTGATAAATGTTATTTTAATAAAAATGAGTCGACGCGTTTCGTCTTATGAAGACATCATCAGGAACTGACATTACTCATACGTTTACATATAAAAAAGAGTTACAAAGGTTAAATACATAATAAGAGTTAACAAACAAACAGTGATGACTAGAGAAATTTTTAAAGCTTATAATTTTATATTTAAAAGTGGACTATTATTAGTTAAATCAATTTGATTATTAAGGAGTTTTTGTCCCTGTAATTTGAGTTTATTTATTTCAAAAATTTCAAATTTATCTAAAACCCTTCCGGAACTTAGGTTGTGAAGAAGTTCAATGTTTTCAATTGAACACGAATGACCAGAACAACGGAGATGCTGCGACAGGCCAGAAGAAGGATCCGAATAAGAAACTGCTCTTACATGTTCGTTGAACCTTTTTTCCAAATTTCTCGCGGTTTTTTCAATGTAAACTCCGTCACAATCACTACACGTTATTTTGTATATACCGCTCTTCTTCAGTTGATTGGCTTTAGGAAATATTTTGTTGTTGCAAATAACATTTTTTAAAGTTGAATCATTAAAGAAAGCTGGTCTTATGTTAGCTTTCTTGAGAGGTTCAATGAGAAACTCGGAAATACCTTTTATGTAAGGAATTTTTCGCCATTCAACTGGATCTTTCTCGTCGATCGTCGGAAAAATTGATCTTAAAGCAAATTTTTTTTGATTTTTGCCGGAGCAAGTTGTAGATAATTTTCTTATCATAACCGTTATTGTTGCCGATCTGTATGATGGTTCTCAGTTCTTTTTTGAAGTTGGCAGGACTCAATGGAACACGAAGTAGTCGGTCAAGTAGTGAATGGAATGCCGACATTTTTATAGACCAAGGGTGAGTAGAACTTTTTTGTATTATGATATCGGTGTATGTAGCCTTTCTGTATATATCAAATTGAAGCGAATTATTTACCAAAGATATATTTAAATCTAGGAAATTTAAGGATTTCCCTCCGAATTCAAGCGTAAACTGAATATTATTATCAACTTTGTTGAGTACATCAGTTAGAAAAACATTCAAATTGCGTTCTGTGCCCGTCCAAACACAAAAGATGTCATCTACGTAGCGAGTCCAAAAGAATATATATTTTAAATGATTGTTTACTGTCGAAAACAATGTCTTTTCAAAATTATCCATATATAATTCAGCTCCAAATGGCGAAAATGATGATCCCATCGCTAAACCTGATAGTTGTCTGTAGTTTTTGCCGTTGAAGTGAAAATAGTTTTGGTCTAAACAAGTAGATATTAGTTGATTTAGTTGAAGACGTTTAATTTTATCATCAATGGATACATTAATTAAGTCAGAAAGTAACATTAAGTAAAACAGTACAATACATGCGCTTGTGATTGTATCGCATCAACTTCTGCTTCACATAATCCAACGTCACAAGACCATCCAGTCACTAACAACAAATCCCTTCACCACGAACTTCAGAATCTTGATTTTCCTGCAACAGCTTTTACGCCAGTTATCCCCGAACAAAACCACGAAAATCCATCGCCTACACCTTCAAACTCTTCGCAGTCCAATCGATATATAGTCCAATTCGGTACCACCTGGACACTTACAGAATGGAATAGTCGTCTTGAAAGATTAAAAAGAAAGCAACCTGTATACTTCATAGTGAACAACGCTCCTAGATTTGCTAAGGATTCATGGCTTCGACACTATTTCAAAAAATTTTACCGAATAGATCTCAAAATTTGCAACCGTCATAACATTGGAACTTTCAAAATCTGCGTGCCTCAAACATATGAATGGTTATTCTCTCACCTTACTCATTTCTTACACAAAAGTAAAATGACGATCACTCCTTGGATTGATCTATCCGGATCTATTAATTATAAGTCTTTATTTAAGTCTAACAATAATTCTAAGCTTTTCCCCAAAACTAAACTTATATCTAAAATCCTCCACACTGAAAATTCTCCCTTTAGGAAAGAAAAACAAATAAATGTAAATACAAAATATCCCAATTTCACTTTTTCACATATTCTAAACCCTGGTGCTACTATACTTAAAAAACCTAATACCTTTGCATCATCTGATACTCCTTCAAACCTAGAAAATAGGAATGCCAGTCCTAATAACGCTCACACCACACCTAACGTTCCCAGTTTCATTGATCCTCTTTTCCCCCCTTCTGTTAAGCTTACCATTCAAAACGCAAATTCAGCTGAAACTCGTTACACCATGTCGACTAAGGGATCGTCGCGTTTATGATAACGTTCGACTTTATTTGGCCTTCCTTTATGATAAACCTGAGTATGTTTGTGTTGAAGGCAAGACTAAAACCAATGTTATTGTTTCAATCCAACAAGAAGGTCTTCCTACCAACCCTGCCACTCTTCGAAACATATACAGTTCGTTCCATGAAGCTTTCAACGTCACAAATCAGATGGTCTCACAAGATCTTTTAGCCTATGGTTGGTATGTGAGATCAAAGACCATTCCTTTCAACCAACGCCGCACCAATCGCAACAATTTGTTTCGTCTTTAACCCCATTTCACCCGAGATAATAAGAAATAGTCCCCCATCTTGTATTACCATATATTATCAAAATGTTAGGGGGCTTCGAACTAAAACATCTACTGTGTTCCTTAACTCACAAAAACTACCTTACGACATTTTCGCTCTAACTGAAACAAATTTAACTCCTAGTTTTCTGAGTAGCCAGTTATTCCCATCTGATTACACTACTTTTCGTGTAGATACTGAAATTAATGATAGTAATTTGTCTGGTCGGGTTGTTTTGCTGTCTGTTAATAATCGTTTCGATACTACCTTGTTCGATTCTTCACAGTCAACAGATTTCGAATTTATCACAGTTAAAATCAAATTAGAATCTCGGAACTTGTTTATCATGTGCTGTTACTGTCATACGCCCTTCCCAACCGTTAAGTTCGTATCAACTTGCCGTGAACGCAATAGATCTGTTATTTAACACAGCTGGTACTAAAGACGACATAATATGCATGGGTGACTTCAACCTCCCTCACATTGAATGGACCTCCACTGATGAAGGCACCTCATACTACCCTACGAACGCCAAGACAGAAAAAGAAATTATATTTTTAGACTGCATAGCAGACTCAAGTCTTTTTCAAGTAAGCGGTGTTGCTAATAGTCTTCAAAGACAATTGGATCTCATCTTTACTTCTGATCCTGATAATTCAATTGTGATCGAGTGTGATCACTTACTTTCTAATCTAGATAATTTTCACCCTCCCTTACTTTTCTCTTTTTCTTATCAGCAATCCCACACTTCCACAGCTCCCGAATACTTCTTTAACTTTCGAAAAAACGACTTTTAGAAACTAAATACTCTTCTCAGTGCCACCGATTTTGACTTTGCTAATAAAACTATTGACGATGCACTTACGATTTTCTACACTAAAATTTTCAACTGTTTTGCTTACTCTGTCCCATTTTTGCCTCGTAAGAACTTTTCCACCTCCCCACCACGGTATAATAAAGAGCTAAAGTCCCTTCGTAACCAAAGAAATAAACTATGGCGTAAATATTTACAGTCAAAATCAAGTTATGACTATCATATCTTTACAACCACCTTTACACAGTTCCCTAATCTCTGCGAAGAGCTCTATAAAAACTATATTGCTCGCATGCAATTTTCGATCAAATCGAACCCTAAATGTTTTTATGAATTCATAAATTTAAGAAGAAAATCTGATGGTTACCCTTCCTCTCTGTCGTTCAATGACACCACTTCTTCTGATCCTGATGTTATTAGTAACTTCTTTAGATGCTTTTTTGAACAGTCATTTACTGATTGTGACTCTGAACCCGATATCCAATATTTTCACTATCTGAAAAAATCACCTCAAACGACCTATACAGACACTCACATCGATACGACCATGGTCAGTGAAAAAATATGTAAACTGAAAGATGATTATTCTGCTGAACCTGATGGTATACCAGCCATAGTCTTAAAAAACTGTTTAACTCACCTGGTTCATCCGCTTACCACCCTGTTCAGATTATCTTTAAGGCACGGCATTTTTCCAGAGTCATGGAAAGTATCATTTATAATTCCTTTTCACAAGAAAGGACCTAAAAATTAAGTCTCCAACTATCGTCCCATAGCAAAACTATCATGCATACCTAAATTGTTTGAAACCTTTATATATGATGCAATTTCTTTCCATTGCAAACCTATTATATCCCCACTTCAACACGGCTTTGTCACAGGCAGATCAACTACCACCAACTTAGTAGATTTCGCTTCTCATATACTTTCAACAATGGATCAAGGCAATGAAGTTGATGTTATAGCAACTGATTTTAGTAAGGCTTTCGACAAAATGTCCCACAAAGTGATCATTTTCAAGTTAGAAGCTATGGGATTTCCTACTATCTTCATCCTTTGGCTGAATTCATATTTAAATAATAGAAAATACATAGTCCATTTTAGATCTTCATTTTCTCTCCCTTTCAACGCACCGTCGCACACTGGGGAAATTTGTATGGGAGTGCGGAAAAAATTAAATAAAAACTGAACCACTGAATAGATTTGGATGAAATTTTCAGGGATGACAGTTTTCGTCGTAAGAAATTATTATTATTCATTTCCGCCCACTGCCACGCCCTTTCAAAAAAAATTTGTGAGAGTAATAAAGAATTCCGATTCTCAATTTATTTGTACTTATAGCAATTTTTTTTTTAATTTTTTTGTATTATTGGAACCACCTCACCGATTTTAAATACATTAAATGGAAAAGAATAACTCATAGTAGGTACTGTTGTCGAGGTCCACGTCCACGCAAAATAAAAAACCCAAATTATAGTTAAAAATTATTAAAAAAAAACACTTTTTTCATTTTTTTATACAAATTTTTCAAAAGTTTATTCTTTTAAGAGAGCCATTTTTTCCTCAATTAAATGACTCTGATTCTTCTTAATAAAGGAATGGGTCAGATGATCTGTATTTTTCAATAATAATTTCAATTTAAATCTTGAGACATTCCATTAGATTTCTGCTTAGATCTTCGCATAAAATGCTTGAAATTCCCATTATTAATAAAATGTATAATAATAAGACGCATAATCCCTTTTCACTCGTTTTTAATTTGAATAGTTTTCAATATATTATGTGTTAAATAATCCGTGCCTACTCGCAAGAGAAGCCTCTCAACATACACAACATCTAACAGGCGATCAGCGAACAATTGTGTGTGTGTATCTCCTTTTTCATTTTTCCTTCTTACTCAACAACCAACAACACTACAACACCAACCAAGGATCGTGTGTTTCCTTATTCTTCCCTCCCTCTCTTCTCCTCAGTCGTAACAAGATCTTTGAATAAATAGGACACGCAGTCCAATAAGAAAAAGAATACATTTGTCTTTCATTTATTTATACTTTAATAATTTACAGTCCATTAAAGTTAGTTAGATTATTGTTCATTATGTACATACATTTCAGTTACATATAACGAAAATTAATTTTTCTGAGCCAAGTTCAAAAAATCAAATGTAATTTTATTGTAGTAGATTTGTAAAAAAATGTGTTACGAATTAATTTTATTTTCTCTATTTGTCTTTTCGGATAAGAATTTCAAGCTTGCAGCCAAAAAAACAAAAATCTGACAAAAAGGAGATTTTTTACTTTTCAATTTTCTCGAAAATTAGAAGGCATAGAAACAGGTGACGTGAAATAACGCCCTACGAAATAAGACCCCATTTGAAATGCGGCTTTATTTCCATGGAAAAACCGAAATAACGCCCGACGGGCCTTATTTCAGTTGCAATATAGAAATAAGACCCCATTCGAGATAGAAATAAGGCCGCATTTCTGGAGGAAGCGAAATATTGCTTCGTGTTCATAGTACCTATAAGTGATAAGTGAGAAGAATATGGGAGGGGGATGCGGCTTTCTTATGGGACATTACTTCACTAAGAGTAGGAAATAATTTCACTTTTTTTGGGAATTTAGTTCTCGCTGAATGTAAGAACAACAATTTTTTTTTTTTGAACGAAATTCATCTTTGGGTGAAGTGGGAGGTGGAAAATAATTTTTCTTTTTAGTACTGTATCTTATTAGATGAGGTGTCTTTGGCACATATTTTTTTACAAAAGTCTGCACTGAAAAATGAAAATGGGAAATCGCGGGTCTTCACAAAGTTTTTGCTTTTTTGTACAAACTTTTAAGAAATAAGTAAAATCAAGAATACATTTAGGAAATTCAAAATAAATAAAATTGAGTTATATACTTACTCGTAGTAACATAAGTAGATTCAATTTAATTCCAATGTTCAAATGCGAAGCGGAAAAAAAATTTTCTAACCCGAATTTTAATGCGAAGCGGAAAAATTTTTTGCCCACGTGAGGATCAATTTTGAGGAGTGAAAATTAAAAATTCGCGCGAATTTTTAATTTTCACACCTCAAAATTGATCCTCACGTGGGCAAAAAATTTTTCCGCTTCGCATTAAAATTCGGGTTAGAAAAATTTTTTTCCGCTTCGCATTTGAACATTGGAATTAAATTGAATCTACTTATGTTACTACGAGTAAGTATATAACTCAATTTTATTTATTTTGAATTTCCTAAATGTATTTTTGTTCTTCAAGTTGAAGGGAGAAATATTTTGACACACATTTGGATAAACTTATTTCCCACCATAAATGATGGAATATAACGGAGAAGTAGAATTATTAAGCACAACAGATAAAATTTTTAAGTTAGTTCCCTGCACCGATTCAAGGTGGGTGTTGGGTTGGGTGTGAGCATATTTTCTTCAAAATTTTAAAGTTTCTAGGAAACTAAAAGAAATATTGAATTCACTCAACCTAGCCTCCACCCAAATCCTATAATATGCCCTAGGAAGGGGGAAAGGCGTTGTAGGGGGCTGCATCCCCGCTTATTCATCTGACGTTTATACCCTCTGAACTTCAAATAACAATTAAATTTTTTTTTAAAGAATGAAGTTTGGAAGTTCAGATGTTCTTGTTTTCTACTTCCAAGTAGAAAAAACGAAATAAGGCCCGACGGGCCTAATTTCGTTGTTGAAATGGAAATAAGGCCGCAAGCATTGTCAGGGCCTTATTTCCATTACAAATGGAAATAAGGGCCGATGCGGCCTTATTTCGTAGGGCGTTATTTCACGTCACCATAGAAACATATGGTTTTCAGTGTTTGGTAAGGAATTAATTAAGGCAGTGTTCTTCATTATTCAAATTGAACTCAAATCCCCAGCCTTGTCAAAAATAGTATTGGATATGATTTTTTAAATTTTTTTTTCAATATTTTGACTTTGAAATCGATTATTTCAAAAACAATTCACTTAAAGAACTTAATTTAAAAGCTCAAATTAAGCCTATTTTGGCTTTTAAAAAAAGTGTCATTTATAACTGTAAGTGTTACCATTGATTTTTGATTTGCCTCTAACTGTAGGCAAGTGTAGCTAAAATTATATATACAAAAATATGAAAAAATCAAGCCATTTTTTTCTCTTTTCTTTAAATAATTATATAAAATAATTTACATCTTTAAAATTAATAATTTCTTCGATTTACAATAGACAAACGATGGCTTCTTTACGGAAAAATAAAAGTGTATGAGTCGGCTCAAGCTAAAAAAAATTACACAGCTTTAATTTGAGGGTATTTTCACTTCGTTTTTTATACAGTGCGGTTCACATGGTTAGACGCACCAATTTTCGTTTACATAAATTTCATTTTTTTTTGTGTGTGTGCAAGAATAACCAAAAAAATTGTATTTATTAGAATGGTTATTTAGTTCTTAATAGAAAATCAAAAAGAAATAGTGGGTGAGTGGAAGTTAACGGTACTTTTTAGTCCTTCTTGTCTGAGATGTAAAAAAAGGGCAGCTTTTTTCGGTTCACATGATTAGACGCACACCTTAAATTAGTTAGTTTGGCGAGATCTATTGCGCTGATTTGATTAAATTTGGAAGATTAAGCATCAAGAAGTTATTTTTTAGTGATTTTCATTCAAAATCTGTTAAAAAAAAGTTCTGAGCGCGAGAGAATAAGGGAAAAATGACGCGTTGGATTCCAAAGGCCTTTCCATAAGCTCCATTGCCAAAAAAATAGGATGAAGTGACTATTTCGAAAGAAATTATTTAAAAAACAGTGCCTCCTACGAAAAAAAACTTCAAAGGAGGAACAATAGAAGCTTTAACACCCCAGGAAAAATGAAAATTTATGAAAAAAGCGTCAAAAACAGCTCTATCCCCGAGCAAAATTAAAGAAAAAGCTCGGCTAACGGGAAGAACATCAAATTTTCGGTGAATTTTTTTGAATGCTGAACATCAAAGATTAAAATAAAACTTAAAAATAGTCTTTAAAAAACGCCATTTGAAAAAAAGAGCGGTTTGAAACGAAAACTAAATCGAATGTAATATTAAATGGCTCCCGAAACCATTAGGTACTCCTCCTTTTCTTGAATGTTGAACTTTTCCTCCTTGTGAAAATCGTGAAATTTGTGGTGATACCCAGGAGAACAATTCAAATTAAATTCTTTTTCATTAGAAAAACACATTTCGCCAATTTAAAAAAAACTTCAAAAACTTGTTTCCCACATTATGTGAAGACCTCCGATCTCCATCCACTGTTTCTTTCAAATTGTGCTTTTAAAAAACTATTTTTAAGTTTTATTTTAATCTTTGATGTTCAGCATTCAAAAAAATTCACCGAAAATTTGATGTTCTTCCCGTTAGCCGAGCTTTTTCTTTAATTTTGCTCGGGGATAGAGCTGTTTTTGACGCTTTTTTCATAAATTTTCATTTTTCCTGGGGTGTTAAAGCTTCTATTGTTCCTCCTTTGAAGTTTTTTTTCGTAGGAGGCACTGTTTTTCAAATAATTTCTTTCGAAATAGTCACTTCATCCTATTTTTTTGGCAATGGGGCTTATGGAAAGGCCTTTGGAATCCAACGCGTCATTTTTCCCTTATTCTCTCGCGCTCAGAACTTTTTTTTAACAGATTTTGAATGAAAATCACTAAAAAATAACTTCTTGATGCTTAATCTTCCAAATTTAATCAAATCAGCGCAATAGATCTCGCCAAACTAACTAATTTAAGGTGTGCGTCTAATCATGTGAACCGAAAAAAGCTGCCCTTTTTCTTACATCTCAGACAAGAAGGACTAAAAAGTACCATTAACTTCCACTCACCCACTATTTCTTTTTGATTTTCTATTAAGAACTAAATAACCATTCTAGTAAACACAATTTTTTTGGTTATTCTTGCACACACACAAAAAAAAATGAAATTTATGTAAACGAAAATTGGTGCGTCTAACCATGTGAACCGCACTGTACTTTCAACAACTTGTCCCTTTACAAAGCTCTAAAAAGTAAACTACAAGTCCGATTTTAGTAATTCTTTCTGATTTTGATTCAGATTTTATTCTAGAATTTAGAAATACTATTGAAATATTCTCCGAGGAACTTTAAATTTTGGACTTTTTTCCGCAAAATCCCCAGTGTGCGTCGGGTGTACCACAAGGTAGTCATTTGGGCCCATTGTTATTCATTCTAGCAATAAATGATGTTACTCAGGTTCTTAACTGTGGACTTTCCATATATGCCGACGATATGAAAATATTTAAAAGTATCTCCTCGATTGAAGATTCAAATGACTTACAACGCAATTTGAATATATTTTCCTACTGGTGCGGTGCCAACAAAATAAACTTGAGCTTAACGTAAGTAAATGTCACACCATCACTTTTTCACGTAAGCGCATATTTCCTCCCCCCCGACCATATTATATTAATGACGAAAGCGTGCCATTAGTCGATTCCATACGTGATTTGGGAGTCATTTGTGACAAAGAGCTCAACTTTCGGTCTCACATCGATAACATAATAAATAAAGCAAACTCGACCCTTGGATTTATTAAGAGATGGTCAAAAGAATTCTCCGATCCTTATGTGACTAAGTCCCTTTACACAACCTTTGTTAGACCTCTCCTTGAATACTCTTCGCAGGTCTGGTCTCCGTATCAGCAGATCCATATTAAACGTATTGAAGCTGTGCAACGAAGATTTCTACGTTTCGCCTTGCGTGGTTTGGGGTGGGATGATCCCTTCAATCTTCCTCCATACGAAAATCGCCTTAAACTTATAAACTTACAAACCTTGTACACTCGCCGTAATAATGCTGACATTGTCTTTGTACATCAGTTACTTACTGGTAACATTGACTGCCCATATTTGCTTGAAAAGATCTCATTTAATAAAAATCCTCGTAGCTTGAGAAATGTATCTTTTTTTCGACGTCCCTTTCACCGCACTGAATATGGCCAAAATGAACCCCTCACTAGAATGTTAAACATCTGTAACAACTCCAATTTTTTTGACCTACACCTTTCTAAATCTTCCCTAAAAAATGCCTTCATGAATTTACCATCCTAAATCCCATTTAAATTTAATTTAGGCTTAAGTAATTTGAATGTTAGTCACAAGTATATTTTTTATAATTTATTTATTTAATTTTCTTTATATTAACTATTATTTAAGTAATTTTGCATATACCTTAATGTATTCTTTTTATAGATTTAAGTAGCTTGTACTAAGCTTGTAATAAAATTAAAACCTCTGGAAAATCGTATTCATTGAAGGGACTTGTTTCCCCATTTCTTAGGAATTCTGGACCTTGAAACCATATTTGTGACTTGAATAGTACTTCTAATCTTGATCCTCTTGACACCAAATTTGCAGGATTGAGTTGGCCCTTGATAAATTGCCATTGATGAAACTCTGAAAGTGATTGTATTTTCGCAACCCTATTTGCAACAAACGTCTCCCAGGTGTAAGAAGGTGATTTAAGCCAAGCTAAAACGGTTGTTGAATCTGTATAATAGCATACCTTGTCAATTTTCTTCGGAAGAATTTGAATTAGTCTATCCATTAATTCCACCATAAGGACTGCTGCTTGTAGTTCTAGGCGGGCTGTGCTGATAGTCTTCAGTGGCACTACTCTTGATTTTGAGCACATAAGTTAGCAAAAGCTTTTGTTGTTTTCATCAACTGATCTTAAGTACACACATGATCCGAATGCCAATAAACTGCTATCCGAAAAGGCATGAAGTTCGATTGTTTTGGCGGAGGGAATAAGGACATATCGTGGAACATTTAACATGTTCAAGTGTGAAAACTGGGCAATATAGTTTCTTCACTTTTGAGCCTTTTCAGTTTCAAGTTTATTATCCCAAGTCATATTTAATTTCCACAACTCTTGTAAGAATAGCTTACCAATTACGATTATTGGTCCGAGTAAACCAAGAGGGTCGAAAAGTCTTCCAAGATCTGCCAACACTGTTCGTTTTGTTATCTGTGTGTTTAATTTATTAACCTTTTCGTCCTTAAAGCTGAATTTGAAAGCATCTAGTGAAGGATTTTAATTATCTCAGATTGATGGAATGTTACTAATTTCTCTTTATCGTCTTCAGGTATATCTTTTCAAATCATGGGATTATTGGCACAAAACTTCTTTAATTGAAAGTTACCTGATTTGAGTAGACAGATAATCTCATTAAGTAACTCATGAGCGTCATCAATGTTGTCTGCACCGGCCAAACAATCATCCACGTAAACATTGTTTTTAACGGCTTGTGAAGCTCTATAAAATGTCTCTTGTTTGTCATCAGCTAGTTTCACAAGACATCTGGTTGCTAAATAGGAAGCAGAGGCTGTGCCATAGGTGACGGTATTTAATTTATAAAGCTGCAATGGCATATCGGTTCGTGGTCTCCAATAAATAAGTTGGAAAGCTTGATCTTCCTCTCGTAGTAAGACCTGACGATACATCTTTGTTATCTTAAGAAAATAATAGAAAAATGTACTAAAAAAGCTTGCAAATACACATCGTACAACAAAGACAACTGGAAAGTCACAGTCGAAGAAGCCGACGAGTATAGATCTGTCACTGAAGAATTGAGCAAACACCAAATTCAATGGCACTCATATGAGAACAAAGCTACAAGGCCAATAAAAGTAGTAGCCAGAGGTCTTCATTCCTCGTGCTCTCCTGAGGAAGTAGTGGTAGATCTTGTACAAAAAGGCTACCAAGCCCTTGATGCAGTCAATCTATTTAAGAATGAGACAATTAAAAACTCCTCTGGAGAATCGAAGACGAGTAAGAGGTTACTACCTTTATTCATGCTAACTTTTGACAGTAAACAAAGTGTCGAGGAGATTTATAAAGTAAGATCAATCTTGGGCATAGCTGTTAAAATTGAACCACTCCGAAAATCTAAAGTTGTTCCGCAGTGCAAACGTTGCCAAGCTTTTGGTCATACCCAAAAATACTGCAACCGCGAGTTTGCTTGTGTAAAGTGCGAAGGAAAACATGCAACTAAAAATTGTCCGATGAGCAAAGATCAGAAAGCAAAATGTGTGAACTGCCAGGGTAATCACCCGGCAAGCTATAGAGGCTGCCCAGTTGCCAAAAAATTCCAAGAGTTCAAAAGTAAAAATACATGTGCTAGAGACAAACCCAGAATCACAGTAAATACCGATTTAACTGCTGAAAACAATACTAAGAATGAACCGCCTAAAAAAGCTGTTCAAAGTAAACGCGATGAAAATAAAGCCTATTCTCAGATTCTAAAAAATGTGCGGAAGAATGAAGAGACTTCCATAAAAGAAATGCTACACCTCATTCTTCAAAGAATTGATAAACAGGATTTGAATATCAAACAGTTAAGCGAAAAAGTCGCTCTTAAAAAACAATGATGGACAGAACACTTAAAATCGCTACATGGAATGCAAACGGTCTTTTACAACACTTATCCGAATTAAAAATCTTTTTAGATCTAGAACATATAGATATTTGCTTGGTGTCCGAAACTCACTTCTCCAATGGGCAAAGTCTAGATAATGTAATAGAAAACTATTCATGTTACCACGCTCCACATCCAGCTGACAAGGCAAGAGGTGGATCGGCGATTCTTATAAAAGAAAGCTTAAAACATTATGAAGAAACCAAGCTTACTAATGAAAATATGCAAGTAACAACTATTAGTATCGGTATGAAAAAGAAAGAGTTTAAGATAGCAGCTATATACTGCCCACCAAGGCGCTCCCCGACAGAAGATGACCAGTGCCGGTTGAAGCACTACCGGCGCCCCTGGGCAAGATTGCAAGTGGCGCCTCTAAAAAAAAATTCATCTAAAAACAATTTTTTAAAATCACGAAAAAAAGCAATAGCAGATTATGTCTTACCTCTCATATACTTGTTAATGCATCTATTAAAAATGTGCAGTGTATTAACTTAAAAAGGTTAACTTAAAAAAAAATTAATTATTCATGTCATTTAGGCTCAATTGACAAGACTACCTTTATCTCTGACTTTTTTGTCTAAACACATTTAAAGATTAGGTACAGTTGGTCTTATTTGAACAATATTTTTTCAAAAACTTTTTCAACTAGGTACATTAATGTCGTTTTCGATTGGAATCACTCAATGATTCACTCATTCTGAAATCCAATAAAAAACTTTGAATCGCTTCCACCCAATTCTAAAATTTAATATCTGTATTGGTGAAAAATGAAATATTGTGTTTTGTTTTTTCACTAGGAGAATAAAAAACTTGCAGCACGCTTCTTAATGATTCCAGGCGCTTCCGGACGGCCAATCGAAAACAACATACCTTTACAAGTATAAGGTTTGTTCGTTGTGAGCTCTAGGGCACTCTGGGTCGCTCCGAATTCGTTGTCAAGCGTTTTTTGTAGCTCCTTTTTCAACCAGAGTTATTTCCTCTGTGTTCGATGTTCGCTGATGAAACTAAAGCTCTGAGGTGTTCGATGTAAAATGAAAACCCGAGAAACTCTGATTTTTTCACAGTTAATTGAAATGACTTAGAGTGCCCTGGAGGGGGGAACAACGAACAGACCTATTTTTTTATTCTCACACACAAACGTAGTTTTTATGAGAAATGGAGAAGCTGTGAATTTTGGCATTTCTGGATTTTGGGTTTTCGGGATTTTGTGTTTTTGGGTTTTCGAAATTTAGGGTTTTCTGGATTTTGGGCTTTCTGGACTTTTAATTTCGGGATTCTGTCCGTCTCCCTTCTCTTTCCTTATTCATTACTATAGGGGCACCTTTGTAAAAATTAAATTGGTAGGAGGAATATTAGGATTGCTTTAGTCTTTCAAAAGAAATTGGGGCACCTTGTTCTTCAAAGATGATTTTGGACACCATTGTCCTTCCGAAAGCCAAATAAATTAACCCAAAATTGGGGGGCGCCTTCATTCTTCAAAAAGTTTAGGACAAACAATACGAGCGCCGTTGAAAATGTAAAATAGAAACAAATTGGGGCGCCTTTGTGAATGTAAAAAAAAATAAAACATCGATTGGAAAGACTTCGTTATTTATATAACTTTTGTAAAAGTTCGGGGCGCCTGCGGCGCCCCTCAATTCTTGCGCCCCTGGGCGACGGCCCAGGCTGCCCCCCCCCTAAAACCGGCTCTGAAGATGACTATACAGATCTATTAAATCTTCTTGGGCATAACTTTCTTGTTGGTGGAGACTTCAATGCGAAACACACTCATTGGGGTTCAAGACTTATATCAACAAAAGGCAAAAGACTTTTCCAAGCAGGCCGTAAATACAATTGCGAATTCTATTCCTCCAGGTCGCCTACTTACTGGCCTTCCGATACTAACAAAATACCAGACCTTATTGACTTTTTCGTAGCTAAAGGAATCAAACGAAATCACATTAGTGTCGAAGGTAATTATGACTTGTCATCAGATCATACTCCAGTCATTCTAACACTAATTGAATCGGAAGTAATAGAAAAAAGTAATCCAAAGCTTGTAAATAAGAAAACAAACTGGAGTGATTTTAGAGAAAGGCTTTTAAGTTTTATAAATTTAAGATCTCCCATGGATACAATCGAGCAAATTGACCATGAAGTGGAACAATTTATTGCTGATGTGCAACAGGCCGCTGAAGAAAGTACTCCAACATTTTCTAATAGAAGACAAAATGAAATAAAATATCCTTTAGAGATAAGAGAGTTGATAATAGAGAAAAGAAGAGCTCGAAGAAAATGGCAAAATACTAGATTTCCAGATGATAAAACAACGTTTAACCGTATAAGCAACAATCTTAAAAAACAAATTTATAAATTCAAAAACGATTCACTCAGTACATTCCTAAAGAATTTAACGACTGATGCTTCAACCGATTTTTCGCTATGGAAAGCAGCCAAGCGCCTGAAAAGACCGCAGTTACTAAACTCTCCCTTGAAATCTCAAGATGGGAAATGGATCGGTAACCCAAAAGAAAAAGCTAACCTTTTCGCGGAGCATCTTGCGAATGTTTTTAAGCCATACCCAGCAAACGCGGCTGAAAATAGCTTACAGCTTGTTGATAAGATAGATGAAAGTGAAATACCAATTGTAAGATTAAAAGAAATAAAAAGTATGTGTTTACATCAACTATCAAATAAAAAATCACCAGGTTACGATCTTATTACTGCTCAGGTTATGAAAGAAATGCCTTTGAAAGCCTTCATAAAACTCCAATATATAATAAATGCATGCCTTAAGAAACGGTATGTCCCACACCATTGGAAAATTGCTGAAGTTATTGTCATACCCAAGCAAGGTAAGCCACCTACAGAAGTGGCGTCTTACAGACCAATATCGCTTATACCAATTATGGCAAAAGTTTTTGAAAAACTGCTTCTGAAGAGACTTAGCAAAATTATAGAAGAAAGAAGGTTAATCCCAAATCATCAGTTTGGCTTTAGAAATAAACATTCCACGATAGACCAAGTTCATAGAATAACGGATGTAATAGAAAAAGCATTAGAAGAAAAACAAGTCTGTTCAGCTATTTTCTTAGATGTTGCTCAAGCCTTTGACAAGGTTTGGCATGAGGGACTTGAGTACAAACTGCAAAGGGATCTTCCCAGACAGTACTATGAAATATTAAAATCGTACATCTCAGACCGATTGTTTAGAGTAAGGTACGATCAAGAATATTCGGAATTGAAGAAAATAGAAGCCGGTGTACCACAAGGAAGTGTCCTAGGTCCTACCCTGTATTTACTATACACAAGGGATATCCCAGTTGGGAATCACACCATAATGGCTACTTTTGCAGATGATACCGCAATTTTGGTACCCGACAAATGTGTCTCTAGGGGAGCAGTAAAGCTGCAATATGCCGTCGACACAGTCAGAGATTGGACCGAAAAATGGCGTATCAAGCTCAATGAAACAAAATCTTCACATATAAACTTTACAAATAAAAAGATAAACAATATTCCAATATTCATTAATAATCAAGCTGTACCTTACGCCAATACGGCCAAATACCTTGGAATGACTTTGGATGCAAAGCTAAAGTGGAAAGAGCACATCAAAAAGAAAAGAGAAGAACTAAACTTGAAATATAGAAAAATGTACTGGTTACTTGGTAACAACTCTGATTTATCAACCCAAAACAAAATAATGCTGTATAATCAAGTACTAAAGCCTGTTTGGACCTATGGTATCCAATTATGGGGCTGTACAAAGAAATCAAATACCGAAATCATCCAAAAATTCCAAAACAAAGTCCTTCGTGGAATAGTTAATGCACCTTGGTACATAAGAAATAGCGATCTACATCGTGACTTACAAATAGAAACGGTTACAGAAGTTGTTAAAAAATACGCTGTATCGCATAATCAGAGACTGCAAAGTCATACCAATTCTGAAATGGTGTCCGTCTTGAATACAAGAAACCATGTTCGAAGATTAAGAAGAACCAAGCCTCATGAGCTTATGGTCTAAAAAGACATGGGAAAGTATTAAAAGTTTAAACTTCCCCCAAAGTGATTTTACAAAGTTAAGAAAGAAAAATCTGATGTCGATCTCTCAAGATTGGTCCTGATAAAGAGGTGGTTTTAGTGGTTAAGAGTCCCACACTACTTGGTGTCGAATACTGCCAAGTGTCTTTTGAAGATTTCCTCCCGTCAAAAAAAAAAAAAAAAAAAAAAAAAAAATCTTTGTTATGTCTGCAGTAAATACATACCGGTGCATTCTGAATTTTAGAACAATTGAGAATAGATCTGGTTGAACTGTTGCACATAGGGGTATTTACCTTAAAAAACCGCTCATGAGAATTTTTTTTGCTTAATGAAGTTGTACTTGACTAAAACCACTAATGAACAGTAAAAGAGCTTTTTTCTAATGAATTTAGGTATAAAAAAAATTTTGGATACACTGAAAAAAAAAAATAGTGAATTCTGATATTTTTCAATATCAATAAAAATTGGATAGTTAAAATGTCACGGTTATATTTGTTTAATTGATAATAAAGTATCAATTCGTCAAAAAAAAATTTTTTTTCAATTAAAATAGTCAAAAGTTTTCACAAAACTAGGTTCACATAAAAGACGATAAAAGCTAGACGGGCAAAAACGGGCAGACGTTTTTTTTTGTTTTTGCTTTTTGACATCTTCCTCTTTAATATGATACCAAATAACACCGAATTTGCTGGCAAGGAACTTTTTATAGAACGTTTAAGTCCCTACAAGAAAATATCTTGCTAATTTGAAAATATTGAATTTTCAGTGAATTAGAAAATTTTTAAATTGAAAATTGATTCTTTAATTTTTTTCTCGATTTAAATCGTGAATAACTTCTTTAGAACTCAATTTGGGGAAAATTACTACAAGACCTTTTTTGTAGAGAATTAAATTTCCTATAAGAATCTGTCGTGGTTTTATTTTTCTATTCACTTATTTGCTCAGCACAAAATTCCAAAGTGAAACAGTCAAATTGAAAAAACATTTCGATTTAAAAAGCTTAATTACTCGAATACGGTTCGTCCGACGAAAATTTTTATTTAGATCTTTTTTGTAGGAAATTTAATTTTATATAAGAAAAAATGAACAGAAATTTTTTTTACTTTGATCGTCTAGCAGTTCTGTTGTAAAACATCATATCATGTATAAAAATAAAAAACACCGATGATAGACCTCTTAAAATTTTTTTTAACGGCTCAAATTTTCACCAAATTTTTTTTTCATCATCCTGAACAAGATTTTCGAAGTAACTTTCAAAAAAAAAATATTTTTTTTTTTGGCCCAGTCTAAAGAAGCTAATGTAGGATGTTTTGAGTTCTTCATCCTTGTTCAGCTTGTTTTCTAACGAAAAAAACCTTTTTCTTGCTGATGACATGGAGTCCCCTAAAGAAATTATAGGATCCTGTTTAAATGGTAATGTAACAACAAATTTACCTTCGGAATTAATTGTGGTGTTCTACTTGAAATGTTCTTCGCACTGATGTTCTTCTTCGGTTTCATCATCAATAGGAGTGTCATGGCTTTCTGTTTCCCAGAATGAACGAACAAGTTTGTCCAATGATGTCAACGATGGCTTCGTTACAATATGGCAATGAGTATTTGAATTTGAGGCTGAAACGCCTCCTGCTACAACCCAACCTAACTTTGTATTCCTTAAAGTTGGAAGATCTGATGAAATCTTGTATTCTCCAGATATGAACAGGTCAAAGAAAAGTTCAGCTCCTAACAGCATGTCAATTTGGTTAGCCTTGCAGAATGAAGGATCTGCAAGTTGGATATGATTGGGAATTTTCCACAAAGAAACTGCTGTTGCTAAGTATACGTGGCGTTTCTGGACACGAGTTTCTGCTGCTGCGTTATTTACTGCCTGGTTTCCTGCCTGGTTTACTGCCTGGTTTACTTGGTGTGGAGTGTTGAAGATGTGCTTGAAGATACTTTATCACCCTACTGACCCTTGCTTATTTCTTGAAATTTTTGTATTTTATTTTGATGAAGTAACGTGTTATGGAGCATGTTGCATTTTTAGTATTTTTCTTTAACCACTTTTTACTTGCAATAACTATTTTATAAATCACTATTTTTTAAATCACTATACAGGCCACTAAAAACTTTTCTCGAGTAGTGTCCTGTCACGGTCGCCAATGTTTAATTCTCAAACAGAATAAAAAAATCCCGATGTTTAACTTCTCAAACAGAATAAAAAAATCACGATGTTTAACTTCCAAGGGTTTACAGAAAACTGAATTTTATTTAAAGACAAGAAATACATGATAGGTTGAAAAAAGTGCAAATGAAAATTAATTATTAAATTAAAAGTGCAACTATGCAATAATATTCAAGCGTGGGAACAGGTAAAAACGAAAATATACAAAATCGGAAATAAGATCCGTGAAGCACAAACATTTTAGCTGTTCACACGCTTGCATAAATTAATGACAAAAAAGATTATGGTTGCACTTTACAAAAAATGGAATTTAAAATGAAATATGAATACCTACCTTTCTGTTACTTCGTATTGGAACGTTGTATGATATTGCCTTTCTTGCCGGTCGTGTTCTATTCTTCGTACTTCTAATTCGATCAAACTTATAATATTCAATAAGTAAGTTAAACGTTTGAATGAAATTGTGCAAATCTTTTACATTCCAAGTAAAACAAAATACAGTAAGAGAATATAATGTTATTGTATTTTTTATTGTCATGTTATTTCATTCATGTATCTTAACTAGAAACATTATAATGATAAATTGATATGTTTCAAGAAATATTATCATATACACTAATTCTTTTTAGTAGATATTTACAAAAATTTTAGATTTAAATTCTTAACCTAAATTTTTTCTCCTTCCTCAATGAAAAAATTTAATTTCTAATATTTGTAATAAAAACTTTTAACGAGGTTTTTAAATACAGACATGATTTTCCATATCGTTTCTTGATAAATAAAATAAAATTTTTTATTTTTCTTTTGCTTTCCAGGTTTTTCTTCTTGTCCAAAAAAAATTTGAACAATTTCGACAAAAAATACGATGGTTGGTTAACCTTTTGTTTTTTGTAGATAATTTAAAAAAGTTTATGTGATTGCCAATTATTTTTTTTTTCAAAACATTTTTTTATAACAACATTTATAAGATAATGTTCGGTAAAAAAAATCTTCCCCAACGAGTTCACAAAATACTATACATATTAATTTCATCAAAATCTCCTTTGCGTGGAAAAAAAGTTAAAAGATTTTTTTATATAACCAATGTTTAACAGCTAAAATTTGTTGAAGTTATACTTTATTTGCGGCACTAACAGAGTGAGTATAGTGAGTGAGTGAGTATATATAAATAATTTCTCGTACAAAACAAAACTTAAAAAAACCAAATTGTATAAAATGTCTCTGAAAATAAAAACTATCCAAAATGGGAATTTGCGTTTGAAGATTTTTTACTGTTGTATCAAAATGTATACGTTAAAAAACTATTACAATTTTGAAATTCTTTTTAAAGAAGAAGATGTGTTTTACAATACAAAATTATTGTATGGACTAAAGGCCGTTAAAAGCTTTATTAAAACAATAATTTTACAAGTACAATTAATATAGTGATTATTCTTCTACTTTACTGATTTATTCCAGTAGCGCATAGAATTTGTATTATAAAACCAATTTTATTAACTAGCCAGGCAAAAACCTTTGCAGTTTTAGAGCGGGGAATCTTAAGCCTAATACGCAGTTTAAGCTAAAAAAAATTTTCCTCACAAAAATAGCAAAACGAAATCTTGAAAGAAATTTATTTTATTTTTGTTTTTGTTTAAAAACTTATTTTCTGGTGTTTTTTTCTTGAATTTTTATATTTGTATTTGTATTATTTTGACTGTAACATATTATACTCGATGGTGTTTTCGCTATGGACATTGGAGACTTAAATATTATTCGTCTCGCTCCAGCTGCGTTCTAGGATTTAATGATTAAAATCTTAATTTTGCTGGATATAGTTGCCAAAAAATCTATGTAAGTTGAGCTGTCTCATGATAAGTCATTTGATGAACTCAAGTGAGCTCTACTGGGACGAAACTCCAAATTTTTGTATGGACTAAAGGCCGTAAGGCTATATATTAAACCACAAATTATTTTTAGACACTCATATTTAAATAAAATTTTGGGGTTACTAAATTATTGCAGACAATTATAAATTAAAAGAAATTGATAAATTTCATTCATTTTTTGTTGTGTTTTACAGAAAGGTATGACAGTGAAACTAATAATACACTGAACTAAAATGAGGTAGTATTTTGTGAACATGTTTTGGAGCTTCCAGCAATTACAGGCTTATCCATTTTAAAATCTATTTTATTCTGAGATTTTATATGGGACGTGTTTCAACCTAAAATGATTGTATAAAGATAAAACAAAAAGCATTTGATAGCTTCATTCTATTTTTAACGATGTTACTAGCCATAAAATAACGCTACACTTAAAAAAAAAGTAAAATGATTTACTTTGCTGACTTTTGACGTGATAACGTCTAATTAATCGATGAATCAAGTAGCATTCACAAAAAAGTGACGCCATTTTCTCCCGTTCCACCTGATGCAATGCGGCGAAAATTTCAATTAAAAATTAAAAATAAACTATTGGAGAAACGAAAATTTTCCATAGCTTATTTGAATAATAATAAACTAAAGATTAAAATTAATGAAGGATTTTAAAAATTTCATCATTTAATAGGGTAAACAGAGTTAAATCAAAATTACAAAAAAAGGCTATTTTCTAAACGCGACTTTGTAGAAAAATAAATTTTTTTTAATCGATAGATAAATTTATTGTAAGGCTGACAATGGTATTGAAAAAATTCTTAAAAATTTCAAAACCAAGTTATAGATGTTTTTTTTTTTTAAATAACATCATTCAAAAGATAATGAAAACAAATTTGGGGTCTACGACGGATTTTTTTCTAAGTCTCCGCGTTTTAAAATATGAATTTTTGAAAAAAAACCTACTTTTTTGGGGGTATTTTTGGGTGGGTTTTTATTTTCAACAACTTTTTGTAGTATTAAAAGATCTCAAACTTATAGAACATATATGTAGTTTATGGTCAAATTAAAGCTTTTTTTACATTGGGAGGGGGGTCTACCTCCTCTCGTTTAGGAGGGAGGGGCAATGGCAACACCTACAACCATAAAGATACTTATTTAAAAACCCAGAACTGTACACTTAATTTTAAAATTCAAATCAAGTTTTTTCAGTCAATAATTTTTTAAAACTTATAAAAATGGTCAGCCTAATTTTAATTTATTTTTTTGTAGAGTTTCTTATACCGTAAGGCATTTTAAATTTTAACGATCTTCTTGAATCCGAACCGGTTTATTTGGGACAACTAAAAGATTTTCGCTTTTGAATATTACCGGTGACCTAACCCTACCCTAGATGTTGACTATTTGTCGATCGTATGGTAGAAACTAGATTTGAATTACTATTATGTAATTTTTGTCATAGATTAAATTTAGTCATTTCCCTACAGGTAGTGTAATCAGATGTTTATCTTAAAAGAAGTTCAGTAATTCTTCGTTACAGTATTATAGAGATCAGTTTATGCAATAGACAAATCACACAAAAGATGTATTGTCCTCGTACAATTGAAATCGGTCATTTCAAAAACCGCAGATAACTGATGGACTTAAGTCGTTTTTGAAATGACCGATTCAATTCTATCTCACTTTTCTCAAAAGAGAAAAAGTGAAACAGGACAATAAAGATTTGGAAACTGATAAGAAAGAAAAAACTCTTCTTGAAACCGCATTGCAAAGATTATTAAAATAGAAAAAAACTGCCTAAAATTTAACATACATAGATTACATAGTACATTTCGTACGAATGGTTTCAAATTCATTCAACAATTTTGTATGAATCCACTATCCAGTTTATTATAGAGATCAGTGGACAAATGTCGTTTTTAATTGGGTCATCGAAAAGTGTTATACTTTGTAGGGAATACACTGTTTAGTGCAGAGATCAGAAATAAATCTCAACCTTTTGAAAGGTTCCTTAATAACTCTTATTTGTCACCATTTTCAATAAAGGTCATAAAATAACCTTTATTTTTAAAAATGAAAGATTTCGGTCAAGGTCTGAGAGAAACCTTTATTTTGTATTTTTTTATGTTTCGGTCAACCAGTAGGTAAGATTTATCGCTGAGAGAAAAAAATAAATCTCATCTGCAAATGTATCAATTCCTAGAGACATGGGAGTGGTGCCAAATGAAATCATATATCATATGCCATATCAGCTACCCGATAGTGGTATAATCGGGTTTTTGGATTTATTTTTCAAAATTCCGAGAAAATCGCGTTTGAAAGTTGGGCAATCCCTACAGGGATGGGAGTTGTACCCAAATGTAGGTTAAAGTCCCCGCCACCTTTTTCATTTTTTCAAAATTCCGATATAAAGCCGTTTGAAGTTGGGCGGGCGAAAACGCTTCTGGAAGCTGAACGCTTTGACCTAGATATTAGAACATGGTTCTCTTGAAGTATTCGAAATTCCATTGTTGTGCTTGTCGTCCCAGCGACTCAAATCACAGTGGAAAAACATTTTCGTCTTTAGATTTTACTTTAAACGAAAAGAGGTATAATCTTGGGCCTAAGGAACTTTTGAGAGTCTATTTAGTTCACACATTATTTAATACATAAACTTAGAAAAAACATCTTTTTCATATTTATTTTTGCAATATGAAGACATTCTTGACATATTCGACATTTTCCTTTGAATTGACCATTTTTGATTTATTTTCAGCGAAAACGGTTAAAGGTTGACCTTTTCCATTTATTTTTTTGTAAAAATCTCAACCATTGAGAGATATTTAAAAAAATAAAAAATAAATCTCAACCGAACCTTTATTTTTGATTTTTAAAAATAAATCTCAAACCTTAACCGAAACTATTCAAAGTAATTTGGTAACTCTCAGAGAGAAACCGATTGAAAATAAAGGTTGACTGTTATTTCTGGTCTCTGGATTAGTGTATTATAGACACTGATCTTCATATAGAGATCTGTGATTATAGAGATCAATGAAGGGAACAGAATTAATAGATTAATAGGTCAAAGAAAAGGCATAGGGTTGCAAAAGAAGGAGGTTGAAGAACAATTAACTAAAGGGTAAACATATTGGGTAGCGAAAACTTGTTGTGATCAAATTGACCGCTACATAGTGAACCAATTAAGATCATATGATATAGTACTTACAATATTCAATCTTCTTCCGCCTCTAATTCAGCGCACTTACGATCTGGATGTCAAGGGGATCATTATTCTCCCATGTATCTGCTTCACACTAGTGATCAACCTCCCTTTATTGTATTGTTCCATTCCTGTTCTGTTCCAACAGAATTCTGGTTTGCTTGTACCAGGAGATCTTAGGCCTACCTTTCTGTTACTTCGTATTGGAACGTTGTATGATATTGCCTTTCTTGCCGGTCGTGTTCTATTCTTCGTACTTCTAATTCGATCAAACTTATAATATTCAATAAGTAAGTTAAACGTTTGAATGAAATTGTGCAAATCTTTTACATTCCAAGTAAAACAAAATACAGTAAGAGAATATAATGTTATTGTATTTTTTATTGTCATGTTATTTCATTCATGTATCTTAACTAGAAACATTATAATGATAAATTGATATGTTTCAAGAAATATTATCATATACACTAATTCTTTTTAATAGATATTTACAAAAATTTTAGATTTAAATTCTTAACTTAAATTTTTTCTCCTTCCTCAATAAAAAAATTTAATTTCTAATATTTGTAATAAAAACTTTAAACGAGGTTTTTAAATACAGATATGATTTTCTATATCGTTTCTTGATAAATTAAATATAAATTTTTATGTTTCTTTTGCTTTCCAGGTTTTTCTTCTTGTCCAAAAAAAATTTGAACAATTTCGACAAAAAATACGATGGTTGGTTAACCTTTTGTTTTTTGTAGATAATTTAAAAAAAGTTTATTTGATTGCCAATTATTTTTTTTTTTTTCAAAACATTTTTTTATAACAACATTTATCAGATAATGTTCGGTAAAAAAAATCTTCACAAAATACTATACATATTAATTTCATCAAAATCTCCTTTGCGTGGAAAAAAAGTTAAAAGATTTTTTTATATAACCAATGTTTAACAGCTAAAATTTGTTGAAGTTATACTTTATTTGCGGCACTAACAGAGTGAGTATAATAAATAATTTCTCGTACAAAACAAAACTTAAAAAAACCAAATTGTATAAAAAGTCTCTAAAAATAAAAACTATCCAAAATGGGATATTTAAAAAACTATTACAATTTTGAAATTCTTTTTAAAGAAGAAGATGTGTTTTACAATACAAAATTATTGTATGGACTAAAGGCCGTTAAAAGCTTTATTAAAACAATAATTTTACAAGTACAATTAATATAGTGATTATTCTTCTACTTTACTGATTTATTCCAGTAGCGCATAGAATTTGTATTATAAAACCAATTTTTTTAACTAGCCAGGCAAAAACCTTTGCAGTTTTAGAGCGGGGAATCTTAAGCCTAATACGCAGTTTAAGCTAAAAAAAATTTTCCTCACAAAAATAGCAAAACGAAATCTTGAAAGAAATTTATTTTATTTTTGTTTTTGTTTTAAAACTTATTTTCTGGTGTTTTTTTCTTGAATTTTTATATTTGTATTTGTATTATTTTGACTGTAACATATTATACTCGATGGTGTTTTTTCGTTAAAATGTTCGCTATGGACATTGGAGACATATTTTTCGTTTCGCTCCAGCTGCGTTCTAGGATTTAATGATTAAAATCTTAATTTTGCTGGATATTGTTGCCAAAAAATCTATGTAAATAATTTTTTTTTCACATTGTGCATTTAAAAACAAAGTTACTGAATTATTGTAGAAAATTATAAATTAAAAGAAATTGATAAATTTCATTCATTTTTTGTAGTGTTTTACAGAAAGGTATGACAGTGAAACTAATAAAACACTGAACTAAAATGAGGTAATATTTTGTGAACATGTTTTGGAGCTTCCAGCAATTACAGGCTTATCCATTTTAAAATCTATTTTTTCTGAGATTTTATATGGGACGTGTTTCAACCTAAAATGATTGTATAAAGATAAAACAAAAAGCATTTGATAGCTTCATTCTATTTTTAACGATGTTACTAGCCATAAAATAACGCCACACTTAAAAAAAAAGTAAAATGATTTACTTTGCTGACTTTTGACGTGATAACGTCTAATTAATCGATGAATCAAGTAGCATTCACAAAAAAGTGACGCCATTTTCTCCCGTTCCACCTGAAATTTTTAGCAATGCGGCGAAAATTTCAATTAAAAATTAAAAATAAACTATTGGAGAAACAAAAATTTTCTATAGTTTATTTGAATAATAATAAACTAAAGATTAAAATTAATGAAGGATTTTTAAAATTTCATCATTTAATAGGGTAAACAGAGTTAAAACAAAATTGCAAAAAAAGGCTATTTTCTAAACGCGATTTTGTAGAAAAATAAATTTTTTTTAATCGATAGATAAATTTATTGTAAGGCTGACAATGGTATTGAAAAAATTCTTAAAAATTTCAAAACCAAATTATAGATGTTTTTTTTTTTAATAATATCATTCAAAAGATAATGAAAACAAATTTGGGGTCTATGACGGATTTTTTTCTAAGTCTCCGCGTTTTGAAATATGAATTTTTGAAAAAAACCTACTTTTTTGGGGGTATTTTTGGGTGTGTTTTTATTTTCAACATCTTTTTGTAGCATTAAAACATCTCAAACTTATAGAACATATAGTTTATGGTCAAATTAAAGCTTTTTTTACATTGGGAGGGGGGTCTACCTCCTCTCGTTTAGGAGGGAGGGGCAATGGCAACACCAACAACTATAAAGATACTTATTTGAAAACCCAGAACTGTACACTTAATTTTAAAATCAAATCAAGTTTTTTCAGTCAATAATTTTTAAAATAATCGAATTCAAAGTCAAAAATTGTGAAAAAAGCTTAAAAAACGCACTGAATACTATTTTTCTTAAGACTGTGGACGTCAATACAAAATTGATTAATACTTTTTTATCAGATTTTTAATTTTTTAACTTTTTGCTATAAATTTGCCATTACATTGCCACCATTCAAAAGGCCTTTGATATTTTATGCATAGAGTAAGTTGACATCTTTGTGTACCTCCAAGAAAAACACTATATACCTCGCCAGGCAGACGCCAATGTCAATAGCTTTTATTATCTATAAAGTACTTTGCCTGGCCCGCTTCGCGGGTTCTCATGATTTAAACTTTCCTTTTTGGGTCCTCCATCCCGCTCACGCAACTTCGTTGCTCCGCTTAGGGTATGTAAAGTCGTCTGGCAGGCGTCAATGTCAACATCATTTTAATTAAAAGTATTTTGCCGGGTTCCCTTCGCCAGAAAAGAAACTAAACCTCCCATTAACAATAACATCATTAAAATACGTGCAATAAAATTTCTTCTTAAAAAAAACTAGTTTTCTGTTTTCAATTTTCTCAAAAACTAGACGGCATGCATAGGAAAAAATGGTTTTTTGCATTTGATTAGAAATCCTTAAGGCAGTTTATTTTATTACAAAATTTTCTATTGAAATCCACAGTTCTTAACAAAAATTGTATTAAATGTAATTTTTTAACTTTTTTTTTCACAAGATTCTAATGTCGTTTTCGATTGGAAGTCCGGAAGCGTCCGGAATCATTCAGAAGCCTTTTGAGAGTGTTTTATTCGCACGAATATGATAGGCAGAACGGTTCTCAGAAGAGAAATTCTCTTCTCGATTTAAAATCAGAATCAAATCACGACATAACTTTGAATACGATTATTTCAAAAACTATTGATTGAAATAATTTTATTTTCAAATTAAAATAAAGTGTAATGATCTGGCTCTTGAAAAATGTATCATTCATAAGTGTAGTAGTTGACGTCATTTTTAAATAATTTTTTTTTATTTTGATTATTTCAAAAACTATTGATTGAAATAATTTTATTTACAAATTAAAATAAAGTGTAATGATCTGGCTCTTGAAAAATGTATCATTCATAAGTGTAGTAGTTGACGTCATTTTTAAATAATTTTTTTTTATTTTGAGTCATTTTTTAGAAAATTGCCAATCCCTCCTAAACGGGGGTAGATAGACCCCCTCCTTCCCAAATATAAAAAATGTTTGTATTTAACTCCTCTACAAGAATCCGTTACTAATTTTCACCGCCTTAGTTATCGTACTATCACCCCAGCCAACAGTGTGGGAAGTAACGTATTCTCAGTTTGAAATTTCGACATGGTTGGTCTTAAGAAATTCTAACTTTTTTTGTGGGCATCGCAGAAATATGATTTAAGCGTCATATAAAAGGTGAAATAATAAGCTTTCAGATGTTATAAAATTTATTTTACGTTGTCATTTAAAAAATTGACTTTAAGGTAATTGAAAAAAGAAGATTGATTTCTTGCTTTTTTTTATGAAAATTGATTGGGTTCAAAATATTCTTCCTCATTTTGTAGATGTCGTGCGGACATGGTTGATGTTAATATTTTGAGCTGAAACAATAGGCTTTCAGATAGTATAAAATTTAAAATGGAATAATGGTGTTAGAAGAAAAAAAGTTTCATTTTTTTACTTTTTTCATGAAAAATGATTGTTTTCAATGAATTATTTTTATACTTTTTGCGCATTGTTAAAATTTAAGTAGGACTTTATTCTTTCGAAAAAATATTGAACTTTTTAATGGCGTAATTTTTTGTAAGCTTTTCATATAAAAAATGTATACCTTAATATTATACCTAATGAAAAAAAAGTATTTTTTTTTTTGCTTTTTCTTGTAAACTATGATAGGATTCAAAAAGTTATTCCGTTTTTCTACAAAACATACTTTAGCTTAAATACTTTACTATAAGATTTATTTTCTTACAATTTTTTTTACAAAAAAGTTGACAAATAAATATTTTCTGTTTTTTGCTTTTTCTTGTAAATTATGATAGGATTCAAAAAGTTATTCCGTTTTTCTACAAAACATACAAATATAAATATGTAAGGTCTTAATTTTAAGCTTAAGTACTTTACTTTAAGAATTATTTTCTCATACCTAAATTTTTTTACAAAAAATTTGACATAAATAATTTTTAGATCATTTTTTTTTTAAACAAAAGCAAACAACCTGTTTTCTTATGACATTATCCATTAAATCATTGTCCGACTTTACAGACATCCACTTTTCTTAAATTAATCTGAAATGTAAGAACAAGATACCCTTGCAATGTTAACTTTATTTATTTGTTTAAAAAATCAATTAAAAGCTTTTAGATCCACCTCTGAATTTTCTACAGTTATACGTTGTCGAGACATTGATAGTTTAAGTCAAAGGCCCAATATGAAGCAAAATAAAAACAAAATAATGTTTAAAAATTTCGGACTCGTGATATCTAATTTATAAGATCATAAATTTGTTTTATCTTTATACAAAAAAGAAAAATCACGTTATTATTATGTTTTTTTTTTTTTTAATTTTTGCGGCTAGTGTATTTCTTTTGACTTATCATTAAAGTTTTATTGTCTTCGTTATTTGTGTTTTTGTTCACATTATTGTTGTGCCTTAATTTATAAACAATGTTGTCTGACGTTTGTCTAATCTAAGATATGTATAAGCAAATAAATCAGATCAAAAATTGTGCTTTTCATAAACTTGTAAATTTAACAATGCAACAAATTAAATATTATATTTTAAACAATTAAAATCGTTGAAAGAAATGTATGTTAAACTTCTTCCGTTAAACTAAAAAAAAAGAATACATAATTATTTTACTATTTAGTTTTACAAAATAAATAAGTAACATTTTCCTCTTAAGCATAGCAAAATTTTTTGAGTTAAGGCCTTTGTTGTAAAAATTATTAAAACGTTATTATGAAATTTTATTTATAATTAGCAATTTATGTATGGTAAATCATAATTAATTAAAGTCACTCTCCATTACATTTAAAGCCGCCATTAAAAATTAAAAATCTGTAAAATCGCATACGAGTTTTAAAATTTTCCATTTTAAATGGCGATCTTAAATTTAATGGAGATCGAGACTGAATTAATTGGGCCTTATGTGTTTATGTATTAATATAAGATTGATTTCCCTTCCATTTCCATTCAATCCGTTCAAAAGTAAACTCAATAGAAGTTGGTATAAGATGATATTTTTGTAATAAAAAAATAATTAATTATTATATTCCGATAAAAGCACGACAATACTGAAAATACTCAAACAACAATAGTAGCGTTCCCTTCTATGAGGCTCATGAGTACCTACTTTGCCAGCGATTTTCAATTAACGCACTTTCAAGAAAATCATTGCTGTTAACATATCCTCGTGCAGTAGAGCATGAGTAGATTTACTCACATATGAACTAAACGTATATTAACTTTTCTGAAAACTGTATAAGCATTTCAGAAAGAATGCTTGAAGACTTGAAGAACACATATTTTTTTTTTTTAATAAAACTAAAACTAATTTTAAGGTCTACAGCATTACAACAAAAAAAAAAAGATTTTTCAACATTTTTTCTAAATAGAATGTAACGTACTCTCGAGATGTTGTCGAGTCCGGGATGACAATTAAAAAAAAACTTTAACCTCAGACACTACGCGCTCCGTATCTACACTGTTGGGTTCAGAGCTTACAGAGACTCTAAAACTGTCATGAAAGCAAAAGTAGATAGGTGTCTGTTCCCCTAACCGTGTGGCATGATTGCATGTTCTAAAGTTAGGTCATAGGTTTGGGGTTGCGATTTGTGATATTCAAGTCAGTACGCTTGTCAACAAAGTGGAGTAAATGTGAACGTGTTGATCAATGGCACTGCTCCACTTTTGTTGACCCAGACGCAACCCGATTGAAATCGGTAAGGATCAAAGAATGTTGCGAACATTTTTTTTAATGCATACGACTATAAACAGTTTTTGTGGTTAAATCCTTGCTAACTTATTTGGTAGGGGAAGGTGGCCTAAAATGGCCCACCAAGGTAAAATAATCGCCCTTTTTAGAAATCGTAGTATCGATCAGAATAAGAAGGTTTTGTGAATACAATAAGTTCTCTGGCATCACCGACATATATGAAATGTTATCAACTTTAAGCCACTATTTTAAACTTGACAAACCAAACTGTATCTAGCCATCTCAAAATATATTCACAAAGTATTTGTGCCCTTGATTATGACAGTGGACTAAGTCACTTTTTGCATTGGTTAATGTTTCTTATAACTTTTTAATTGTATTTCTTTTATGAAATCACTGAAGGAGCAATAAAGAAATTAATTTTTTGCAATTTCGCTTTCAAAAAAGTTTTACCCCTTAAATAATAATTATTATTTTTAGGCTAGATTTGATGGTATTTTCATTTTTGATTTCCCACTAAGTTTTTTTTATAACATACATAAATATTTATAAATATGTAATTATTATTATATGCTGTCACCCATTTTTACCTTCCTATCACTCATATTTCCAACCAACTCCTACATATGCGTGAGACCAGACGAAATAAGATCCTATAATAAAGGTTCAATGTTTAGTGTCACGCGCTGAGTGTTCATTATGCCCACCCTAGAAAATCCATGGCCCACCCTAGAATCGACAGAACCTGTACCACGATGGCCCACCTTAAAAAATCTGAAAGTAAAAGCAGACATACGATTCGACCCAACTCTTCATTTTGGATTAGGTCATAGGTATAAACGGGGTATGACATTTCCCTTCAAGCAAACAAGGCTCAGAAACGGGCCCGAAGGCGGCTCAAATTAGTGTGGAAATTATAATCACAGCGAAGCCGATTGCATATGTATTGGTGTGGTGAAAATCTCCACTGCAAGAAAATGGAGCCGAAGTCGTACCCGAGTCGGAGCTGCGAAAACCTACCAGAAAAAGGAACAAAGAAATGACGCATTTGCGACCAAAAAAAGAACAATATATATATTTTTTTTCGTTGAATTTTTTTTATTTTGACAAACAAACTTTATTTTAATCAGAATAAATACAATAGCTGCGTTATTGTGGAAATATTTATCTACTTTTTAGTACTTAAAGCTGCTTTGAACTACTTTTTCAGTATAGCAAAGTAGATCAAAGTAGTTTTAAGTACTAAAAAGTAGATAAATATTTCCAAAGGAACGCAGCTAATATCAAACTTAAAATACAATAAGTCTTTTAATTCATTTGTTGTTGCTGCTGGTTGTTGGTGTTGTGCAGAATTCTTTCATTTCGCTAATGATGTCGTCTCACCCCAAAATATTTTTTTTTTTTCATTTTTGTAACTTCCACTTCCCGGTTGCACATTGAAAATCGCGACTTGCAAACTAAACATTTTTCATATTTAATTTTCATAGTAAATTTTACATATTTTTGTATTATTATTTAATATATTTTAAAAACAATTCACTATACAAGACACGACACGAGACACTTCACAAATGGAGTAACAAAATGACGCTGTTTTTTTTTGCCCTTGTCTTTCCTACGTTCTTTTTTCCTTTTCACTCTTTTTCACCACGCTTCTGCTTCGACTTTGTGTTCATACACAAAAAGCTGCAAGTGTGTGAGTGCAACCCCGTTTTTCTCGGTCGGAGGTCGGAGTGTCTTTTCTGAACTCCGTTTTCTTGCTTGAAGAGTTTTCAAGCAGCAAACCAATACCAGGTAGGTACCATCGACAAATTATACCAAGACTTGAAACTTTCGTAGTAATTGTCGTTGCCAGATACCTACATTCATTAAATTTACAACAACAAAAATTTTACTTTTGCTTCAACATTCTTTCTTTGCAGCTGACTTGGCTGTCGTATTATTTTTGCAAAGTATGTTGTTTTCTGTTTGTATCGTTCGTAGAATGTAAATCAAGTCACAATACAAACACAAATAAATAATGTCTAAACACGCATACTTATGCAAAAATACGATTTTCACCTCGGTCAGCTTTGTTCTCACTTTTTATTCTGGAAAGACTGTCTGGAATGACAGTCTAGAATGACAGTCGACCACACGTTCTCTATCTATAAATCGGCAGCCTGTGTTTAAAATTTGTTGTCTCCCGTTTTTTTACTTGCGATATAGGTACTATAGGGCAAGTTTAGGATTCGTAAAAAAAATCGAACTCGAGATAACAATTTTACATGACATTACGATGATGGAGAATGCCAAAAAAGTGGGTCTGGCAATTCTGTCTGTCTGTCTGTCTGTCTGTCTGTCTGTCTGTCTGTCTGTCTGTGTGTCTGTCTCTATCTGGAGCTACAGCCTAAACGAGTGAAGTGATTTTCTTCAAACTTGGTAGTTAGCAGTTTTTGGTGATTCCCTAGAGGGGAAATTGAAATTTTTTTTTTATGACCAAAACTAACGGTACCTGCCATATAACGGAAATAGAAAAGTTAATTTTTTTCAAAAACGGCTCTAACGATTTTGATTAAAATTTTTGTGTGTAGTATTACACATAAGACCCAACTTTTGAAATAAAAAAAATATTTTTTGTACCGTTATTAACGGTACCTGTCATAGAACGGTTTTTTTCGTTTCTGAATATCTCGTACAACATTAACCCGATTTAAATTAAAATTTTTATACAAAAGTGTGCAAGTAAAGACAATATTAAAATTTTAGAAAATTTTCAAAAAACGCATTTTTGGTTTTTTAAAAAATATTTCAAAATTTTTTTTTGAAAAATCAATTTTTTGAAAACGGATCAATGAAATATTTTGAAATTAAGTTTTTATGTGTAAATTAATTATTTCTTCAAAATGGCATACCAACTTTTTTTTTGAAAAATGTTAAAAAATTTTTATATATAAAAAATTATTTTTTTAAAAAACGGCTCCTACAATTTTCGAAAATTTTTTTCTAAAAATACCTTTTTATACAAGAAATAAAATGGCATATTTGTTTTTCTTTTTAAGATAATTTAAAACGGAGTTTTATTAATTATAAAAACAGATTTAATTTTTTATAGTATACTTATGAAATTTCTTCAAAATATCAAATTTTAAATTTCTTGAATAAAAAGCTTTAACATTATAGTTACTTTAAGCATAAGAGCAAGTACGTGCGACCCCAGTCGTGCAATTTATTTTTTTTTGTATTCAATTCAACTGTTTCTACGACAAACCTGTAAAGGTTTCAAAAAGAAGACGCCAACAAAAGGATTTTTATGTTGAAACAACTGTGAAAAAAGCAACACATTGGATTTGGGGTCCGAAATCCAAACCGAAGACTACTGGAAGATAAATGTATACAACCAGGTATCTTCGTCATTCAAGATTTTATTTTGTTTGCTGATCTTTAGAAAACAGACCCGATTTAGTTTTAAATATTTGTTTTGTAGTTTTTCAAGCTCAACAATTACAGTTAGAGTCTTGTAGCCTGTTTTTACTAGAGCTCAAATATGGGATAATTTCACAAATTATCTCATTTCGAACGTCAAATCGAAAGGAAAAAAATTTATTTGTAATTTGAACTGACCTAATTTGCGAAACTATCTCATTTGAGATGGAGAAAAACAGTCTAAAAAGTGACCGCAAAGTTGGATGAAGTTGATGAACACGTTCAACATTTGTTCCAAATCGATATACTTAAAAGCTAAACATTTCCAAATAATTCTAACTGATGCATATAGTATGTACATATCTGAGCCCACACATCGATTGAACTAGTTTGGAACGGTTTAACTATTCGTTATGTCGATTTGGAATGTATGTTGAACGTGTTGATCAACCTAGTGTGGATCCAGCTTAAGATTAATTACACTGGTCAACAAGGTTTTTGCCACAAGAACCAAAATATACTTTTCTAGTAGTTTTTGGGGTGCTGAATCCGAATCTGAAGTCAGAAAAATTTGATTGGCCTTCGTTTTTGAAATATTACCGTTAGAAAATGTCAAAAAACGTAATTTTGGCTGTTTTCGAGGTTATGTTTCTATGTGGAGTAATTAATTGTGAATAAATTTGTAACGGTGCCAATAAGAGCTAGTTTTATTCATTCAAAAAATGTTTAAATCTTTCCGATTTCTCTTTTATTGCTCGAGATATTTAAAATTTAAGTAGCGGTCTTTGAATCAGAAACAACACTGGCCAACCAAATTACACTTTTTTTGCCACAAGAATCAAAATATACTTTTCTGAAGGTTTTTGGGTTGCTGAACTCGAATCCACAATCAGAAAAATTCAATTAGCCTTCGTTCTTAAAATATTACCGTTATAAAATGCAAAAAAGGGTTTTTTTTTTTATAACGGTTATATTTCAAGAACGGAGGCTAATAGAATTTTTCCGATTGCGGATTTGAGTTCAGCAGCTCAAAAACCTTCAGAAAAGTATATTTTGGTTCTTGTGGCAAAAATTCTGTGGCCAGTGACTTAAACTTTAGATTAAGTTTAGTTTCTCTTTGACGTATTAAATGAAACTAAAAGATATCTCGAGCAATAAAAGAGATATCGGGAAAATTTAAACAGTTTTTGAAAGAAGAATATCTGTTCTTATAATAACCATTACAAATTTGTTTATATAATGAATTACCCCACATAAAAACAGAACCTCGAAAACAGCCAAAATTACGTTTTTTTGACATTTTCTAACGGTAATATTTCAAAAACGAAGGCCAATCAAATTTTTCTGACTTCAGATTCGGCTTCAGCACCCCAAAAACTACTAGAAAAGTATATTTGGGTTCTTGTGGCAAAAAAAAAGTTAAATTTTGTTGACCAGTGTTATTTAATCGCAGCTTTTGAAATAGAACCGACTACAGTCAATGCACTAAAAAGGCTTGAAAAGGTTCCTTTCTCAACAGCTGCGATGAAAAAACGTATCTTAAAGTCTGAGAATTTTAACAAAATAATTTTCAAATTCTGTATGTATTTAATATAAAATATTAAATCTAATATCATAATTCGATAATGGTGATGGACAATATAATTGTTAATTTTAAAAGACGATTTGAAAATCTTCCACTTGCACATTCAGTAGATGCATTCCTTAAATTAAATATGACTAATGCGGAAGATTTTGTCAACAATTATAAAGATGTCTTGAAAATTGATGTTGCATTGAAGGCCGAAGCTCTTATAATACAAAATATGTTCAAATTAAAAAATTGGGAAGTGAATGTTGAAAACCTCAAACTGAATATACAAAATGATATGTTTCCAAATGTTTACAAAGTGCTTTAGGCAGCTTTAGCGCTTCCAGTGAGCTGCGCCAGTTGCGAAAGGAGTTTTTCTGCAATGCGGCGAATAAAAACCTGGATGAGAACAACTATGCTTCAAAACCGCTTCTCTAATTTATCCCTTCTTCATATAGAAAATGAACTTGTAAAGAATACGATCACTCCTGATGCAGTTCTGAATCGGTTCTGCGAAATACACAGAAAACTTAAACTTATGTAAATAATCTAAAATTAACAAATAGACTTTATTAATTTAATTTTTTTATGTTATGTTCAACTTTAATTAATGTTAAACTTTATGCGCAATAAACTTTAAATAAAAGTTAAATTTTCTTTTTTTTTAATGGGTAACAGTTTTTTTGCAATTTTTTTTTACTATAATATAGATATAAAGTGGTGTAACTCCATCGAGTTCCATTTCGAGATTACAAGCTTTTTTTAAAAAAAACAACAGAGATTGGCGAATTATTTGCCAATGAAGGGATCAAAGTAAAAAAAATTGCACATTCATGGTTATGGCTTCAGGTGGACGATATCATCTGGCCCACCCTAGACAAAATCTCTAGCTACGCCCATGGTAAATTACCTAATTAATAACTTAAAAAAAAAAACATAAAACTAATAAAAAAGTTGATTAAAACAGAAAAAGAAACAGTGTTGTAAAGTGAAGTGAGTCATAATAAGAAGACTAAAAAAGTAAAAGAAAAGAAGTTCATTTAAAATGGTGTCTACAATTAAGGAGCTTACCAATCAGCAAAAAGCTGTACGAAAGGAAATCTGTACACTTGCCCGCAATTTCGGAAAGAATGGTCCAGGGAGGAAAACCCTGGAATATTTTAATGCACGGTGATCAAGATTAAATGAATTATGAAAAGTATTCGACAATGTTGATAGCGAGATAAGAGACAATGGGCGCATTCACAAACCTAGGTGCTACGTAGCGACTCGTTCTGATTGGCTGAAAAGAGCTAAGAAATTAGTTGAAATTTCCCCTCCGACGCACGTAGAGTAAAAATTTTCGACTTCAAAGCTAGCTGACATTTCTCAGTCATCTGTTTGATGGAAACAAATTCTATTTGAATTTTAAATTTGGTGGAATTGATGAAAAAAGCATATAAAATAAAATTAATTGTGCAGTATGTGAATATAAATCAGGAAATTGAGGAATTTCAAAGAAAAAAAGCTATTTAAACCACTCAAAACACATTTTTTTTTTATTGCATCTGTCACCTAGCTTTGTAGTGCAAATTCGCATTCCAAAAGCTAGTTGAAACTCGACTACGTAGCACCTTGGTTTGTGAATGCGCCCAATTATTCGCAAGTAACTGAACACGAATACTTCAATAAAGGTTTCTACGATGGGGTCAAAAAAAATTCATGATGAAATAAAAGATGACATCATCAAGCGGTTTGCAGTAGCGGAAGAAGAAAAATCTGATGAGATTATAGAGGAGACCGCAGCAGTCCATCCTCAACCGAAGCAGCTAAAAGGAGCCCTCGTAGGACCAGCAGCCGCAAAGCCTCCAGTCGCAAAGTCAACAGGATGACTACACATAACAAATTCCGATTACTCTGCAAAATTCTTCAAGGAGGTCTTAATAAGTGCCCATTGAAATTTCGAGAAACTTCACCGCACCAATTCAACCAAAACTCTTATGATCAATTGGGATGAAGTAACAACGGCGTATAGACGACTTGTAGGCAGCTATAGAAGATATACAGCTTTACTTTGGACTCCAAAATGAATTAGATTTGAGATTCACCTGGCAACCAACAAATACACTGCCAGCCGAAACATCAACTCAAATGAATCAAGGAAAAGCAATATCAATTAAGCTACCAAAAATTGAGAAACCCAAATTCGATGGAAGCTATCTCAATTGGTCGCAGTTCTTCGATCTATACAAACAAATGGTGCACAACCAACCCATTGCACCGCGGTACGATTAAGTTTTTTTTCATATACTTTAAATTTACAAACTAAAATTCTTTATACATATTTTTTTTTTTTTTAATAAAAAAAGTAAAATAAAATCATTTAATTTACAAACCAAAATTGTATGGCCACTTAAAGCATTTAATTTAATTTACTACTTTGAAAAGTACATTTTTTTTTAAATTCTAATTTCAATAGTTTAATGAACAAAAAAATTCTTTTTTTTTTTTAAATAAAATAATTTTAAATATTGACATTAAACCTTGAAACGCTTGCTCTAGGTGCTGGTGTTGGTCGTCTTCGTTGGTAGTAATATGCGATGACAACCCCAATCATGCCAATGACTCTTGCTCTTTGAGTAAAAGACAATTCATAAAGAGTCCAATAACTTTTTACATGATGGCCGAGACATTTTGGTAATGACTTTATTCGATCGGGCGTCAGCAATTACCTCGAAATCATGTATAATATAAATAGAAATGTTTCATTGCCTATACTATGATATGCAACAAATCAAGTGCAACACAGAAAAAGTCTTGTATCTACCCATCCGGATGGAATACAAGGTATCCCAATATCTCCAAATAACTCTTATATTGACTACTACCAAAGATGATAATTTCATGCTTTTATCACAAAGTGCACGATTGAACTCTTTTTTAATGCTAAGCCGCCTCACTATACTATTCTCTTCTCTTCTCTTCTCTTCTCTTCTCTTCTATTCTATTCTATTCTATTCTATTCTATTCTATTCTATTCTATTCTATTCTATTCTATTCTATTCTATTCTATTCTATTCTATTCTATTCTATTCTATTCTATTCTATTCTATTCTATTCTATTCTATTCTATTCTATTCTATTCTATTCTATTCTATTCTATTCTATTCTATTCTATTCTATTCTATTCTATTCTATTCTATTCTATTCTATTCTATTCTATTCTATTCTATTCTATTCTATTCTATTCTATTCTATTCTATTCTATTCTATTCTATTCTATTCTATTCTATTCTATTCTATTCTATTCTATTCTATTCTATTCTATTCTATTCTATTCTATTCTATTCTATTCTATTCTATTCTATTCTATTCTATTCTATTCTATTCTATTCTATTCTATTCTATTCTATCTATTCTATTCTATTCTATTCTATTCTATTCTATTCTATTCTATTCTATTCTATTCTATTCTATTCTATTCTATTCTATTCTATTCTATTCTATTCTATTCTATTCTATTCTATTCTATTCTATTCTATTCTATTCTATTCTATTCTATTCTATTCTATTTCTATTCTATTCTATTCTATTCTATTCTATTCTATTCTATTCTATTCTATTCTATTCTATTCTATTCTATTCTATTCTATTCTATTCTATTCTATTCTATTCTATTCTATTCTATTCTATTCTATTCTATTCTATTCTATTCTATTCTATTCTATTCTATTCAATTCTATTCTATTCTATTCTATTCTATTCTATTCTATTCTATTCTATTCTATTCTATTCTATTCTATTCTATTCTATTCTATTCTATTCTATTCTATTCTATTCTATTCTATTCTATTCTATTCTATTCTATTCTATTCTATTCTATTCTATTCTATTCTATTCTATTCTATTCTATTCTATTCTATTCTATTCTATTCTATTCTATTCTATTCTATCTATTCTATTCTATTCTATTCTATTCTATTCTATTCTATTCTATTCTATTCTATCTATTCTATTCTATTCTATTCTATTCTATTCTATTCTATTCTATTCTATTCTATTCTATTCTATTCTATTCTATTCTATTCTATTCTATTCTATTCTATTCTATTCTATTCTATTCTATTCTATTCTATTCTATTCTATTCTATTCTATTCTATTCTATTCTATTCTATTCTATTCTATTCTATTCTATTCTATTCTATTCTATTCTATTCTATTCTATTCTATTCTATTCTATTCTATTCTATTCTATTCTATTCTATTCTATTCTATTCTATTCTATTCTATTCTATTCTATTCTATTCTATTCTATTCTATTCTATTCTATTCTATTCTATTCTATTCTATTCTATTCTATTCTATTCTATTCTATTCTATTCTATTCTATTCTATTCTATTCTATTCTATTCTATTCTATTCTATTCTATTCTATTCTATTCTATCTATTCTATTCTATTCTATTCTATTCTATTCTATTCTATTCTATTCTATTCTATTCTATTCTATTCTATTCTATTCTATTCTATTCTATTCTATTCTATTCTATTCTATTCTATTCTATTCTATCTATTCTATTCTATTCTATTCTATTCTATTCTATTCTATTCTATTCTATTCTATTCTATTCTATTCTATTCTATTCTATTCTATTCTATTCTATTCTATTCTATTCTATTCTATTCTATTCTATTCTATTCTATTCTATTCTATTCTATTCTATTCTATTCTATTCTATTCTATTCTATTCTATTCTATTCTATTCTATTCTATTCTATTCTATTCTATTCTATTCTATTCTATTCTATCTATTCTATTCTATTCTATTCTATTCTATTCTATTCTATTCTATTCTATTCTATTCTATTCTATTCTATTCTATTCTATTCTATTCTATTCTATTCTATTCTATTCTATTCTATTCTATTCTATTCTATTCTATTCTATTCTATTCTATTCTATTCTATTCTATTCTATTCTATTCTATTCTATTCTATTCTATTCTATTCTATTCTATTCTATTCTATTCTATTCTATTCTATTCTATTCTATTCTATTCTATTCTATTCTATTCTATTCTATTCTATTCTATTCTATTCTATTCTATTCTATTCTATTCTATTCTATTCTATTCTATTCTATTCTATTCTATTCTATTCTCTTCTATTCTATTCTATTCTATTCTATTCTCTTCTATTCTATTCTATTCTATTCTATTCTATTCTATTCTATTCTATTCTATTCTATTCTATTCTATTCTATTCTATTCTATTCTATTCTATTCTATTCTATTCTATTCTATTCTATTCTATTCTATTCTATTCTAATCTATTCTATTCTATTCTATTCTATTCTATTCTATTCTATTCTATTCTATTCTATTCTATTCTATTCTATTCTATTCTATTCTATTCTATTCTATTCTATTCTATTCTATTCTATTCTATTCTATTCTATTCTATTCTATTCTATTCTATTCTATTCTATTCTATTCTATTCTATTCTATTCTATTCTATTCTATTCTATTCTATTCTATTCTATTCTATTCTATTCTATTCTATTCTATTCTATTCTATTCTATTCTATTCTATTCTATTCTATTCTATTCTATTCTATTCTATTCTATTCTATTCTATTCTATTCTATTCTATTCTATTCTATTCTATTCTATTCTATTCTATTCTATTCTATTCTATTCTATTCTATTCTATTCTATTCTATTCTATTCTATTCTATTCTATTCTATTCTATTCTATTCTATTCTATTCTATTCTATTCTATTCTATTCTATTCTATTCTATTCTATTCTATTCTATTCTATTCTATTCTATTCTATTCTATTCTATTCTATTCTATTCTATTCTATTCTATTCTATTCTATTCTATTCTATTCTATTCTATTCTATTCTATTCTATTCTATTCTATTCTATTCTATTCTATTCTATTCTATTCTATTCTATTCTATTCTATTCTATTCTATTCTATTCTATTCTATTCTATTCTATTCTATTCTATTCTATTCTATTCTATTCTATTCTATTCTATTCTATTCTATTCTATTCTATTCTATTCTATTCTATTCTATTCTATTCTATTCTATTCTATTCTATTCTATTCTATTCTATTCTATTCTATTCTATTCTATTCTATTCTATTCTATTCTATTCTATTCTATTCGTACAGCTCTTTTTCAAAAAATTTTGTTTTTGGAATGAAATAATTTTTTCAAACTAATGCCGGTTGCATTTACAGAAAAATGCATAAGGCAATATTTGTTGATTATTTTATGACGAACAGATTTTGGATAGACCCCTATTGACCTCCGAGCAACAGGTCACGAGATATATGCGAAAAACTGATTTTCGGGACCTTTTGACCTCTATAATTTCTAACGCGGACGCGATATCAATGTCGATTTTTCACATCTTCATAACAACACCGTAACGAAGGTCTATACCAAAATCGAACCCAGTAGGAATTTTTCCGCAGATTGGGGTAAAAAATGCCTAAAATGACGGCTATAATACTAAAAATAGAAAACATTAGTATTTTCGGATGATGGGTTAGATAGAAGATAGCTAAAGAGATTTATTACATATTGCAATACCTAAATTTAGAAAAATTCATTTAATTTATAGGTACCAATCTTTTATAGGGGAGGAGTCGAGGATCTCGAGGGAGTGCGGGCTAGAAGCTAGCGTTCTCTCGACACCTCCGGTTTCCTCCCCTCATATTTATATTGTATTCATATCATGTTATATTTTTAACTCATCAAAACTTAATTTTGCTACCCCAGCCATAAGCCCTAAAGCTATTGCTGTAGCATTTAAGATTAATTCGTAGCATTTATGTTATGACTAATAAATAATAATAAAAAGATGTACAGCTGCTTGCTTAGTGGATATTGAAAAAGCTTTCGATACGATCTGGATTGACGGGATGATATTTAAACTTCTACGGTAGAGGCATTTAATTATATAAACATAAAGAATACATATCCATATAGCAAATTTAATGTATTAAAATAATTCGCTGTTTATTTAAAAAAATATTGGGTTCTGTTATTTTTGTAGTAGATTTCCTAGACGACCTCCAAAAAAAGGTGTCTGGCGGTGAGCAAAATATCTCTGATCCAAGTTACTTAAAATTAAAAAAACCAAAAGATTAATTTTCAGGATTGACGAATGCAGGTAATGAACGAAGGAATAGTCAAAATTTTGATTTTTGACAAAATGGCGGCTTCCCAAAGAAAAAAATTATTGTTTTTGACGAAAATGTACACTTTAAAGTGGCTTAAAAAATCGAATTATTGTCAAAAACCTTTTTCCTTCGTTCATTACCTAACAAAAGTATATTAGAAAATTGTGTAAAAATTTCAAGCCGATTACTCCAGCCGTTTCGGAGAAATTTTGCTCACCGCCAGACACCTTTTTTTTGGAGGTCGTCTAGGAGATCTACTACAAAAATAACGGAACCCAATATTTTTTTAAATACCGACGAATTCTTTCAATACATTAAATTTGCTATATGGATATGTATTTTTTATGTTTATATAATTAAATGCCTCTTCACAAAAAATCCACAAAAAAGAAGGTTTTTTTTGCACTTGCAACTAGATATAACCCCTAAAATTATTTCTTCTATGATAAAAGGAAAGAAATTCGTTGTAATAGACAAACAATACATTTCAACCAGGATTTTTGATGTCATTAACGGTTTACCACAAGGTACAGTATCAGCACCGTGCAGGGGCGTAGCAAGGGTCCAAGCCATTGGGGGTGAGATTCAGTGAAATGCCGACTCATTTTATGAATTTGCCGACTGCATCCGATGTTTGTTTTTAATAATTGAGAAAAGAAATAAAACTATAATTTTCACGATTAAGCATTTTATTATTAAAATAATAACCTATAATAACAGAAAAAAAATTAAAGAATGTATAATATTCTTTAATAATAAAAAAAAATATTTTTGGTAAAAATTAAGCGAAAATCAATCCGTAACTAAATTGAAACTAACCACTGGCTCAAGTTTCTTGGCAACGAGAATGCTTAAAAATGCAACAAAGTTAAAAGGCACAAGTTTCTATATCCAGCGCGACCTAACCAAACAACTGCAGCACAAACGACGGATTCTGTTAAGTTATAGAAAAGTTATTAAATCTAAGCAACCCAATGCACCAATTTTATTAAAAACAATGCTTTAGTTATTGGAAAGGATATATTTTATTTAACAAATAACAATAAACTAATACACAACAATAATGATGGAGAACATGTGCTGATGAAAAAGTTTGGAGAACTGAATTTCGAAGCTGTCAAACTGACATTGATGTCAAACAGCCAACACACAAATAGCGAAATAACATCAGGGATGGCAACTTCTTCGAACAGAGCAGAAAGTAGTAGTACTAGTAGTATACAACATTGATATGAAAAAACCGTCAGCTCAAGTATTATTAGTTTACAAAATATTTTATCTTATAATATATCACGTTTAAATAATAAATTATTATATGTAGATTTTTTAAATATGTACAAAGTTTTTAAATCTTTTTTTTATTTGAGAAACATATAACACAGGAAAATATTATTAAATTTACAAACTACTTCAGTCAATAAAAATTACATTGGGTAGCAGCAACACGTACAGCTAAGAAAGGCCGGGCAAGCGGCGGAAATCTTTTTGGGATCAGAACTTCACTCTTTAAAACATACGACTTTGTGGACATAGTATGTGGATATACTGTCGTTAAACATTTACTACAGAATAATATGTTTATATCAACTGTAATAATTGGATCGAGGATGCTGAAAAATTAAATAATGTACTATTTCACTTATCGAGTAAAAACGTAATGGTGATTGGAGATTTAAACGCAAGGATAGGAAATATGCAGACGACAACTACTGTCTTACAAGAAACAAACCCCACCAATATTTATAGCAACCGCACATCCAAAGATACCGTCTACAATCAAAATGGAACAAAACTTCTTGATATTCTTCAAATCTATGATTTATGTATTCTGAATGGTTGTATCGAAGGGGATCGAGAAGGTCACTATACTTTCATTGGAGATCAAGGCAAATCTGTGATTGACTGTTGTGCAGTAAATAACGACTGGGTAGATCTTGTAGCCAAGTTTGAAGTTCAAACAAAAACTTATTCCGACCATTTACCTATAGTTATTGAATGGACTAATAATGTTATAAGAAACGAAAAACACTTAATTTGCTCCCAAGAATGAACTGGAAAATACAAAAAATAAGCATATATACAGAATCGGTAGAAGAATACTCGTCGCAAGTAATATCATGCATTAGAAGTTCTTCTTCAATTAAAATGGCAACTGCAGACAAATTTTACAAGCAAAAGGGGTTTGACTCTGAATGTTTGAAGTTCCGTAAGGAATCCTTTGCTCTATTACACGCATGGAAAACAGATTCCGAAGTTTTAAAGAAATGGTACGCTGAGGCCAACACCTCTTACAAAAATATGTGTCGTGTGAAGAAAATCAACTGGGAAAACAACAAAGCTATTCAACTTGCAAATATTAAAAACTCAAAAGAATTCTGGAAAGCAACAAAAGAGATAAATGGGTCTAAATTTAAAATAGGTACAGGCGTTTCTGCAGCACATCTATCACGATACTTTCAAACTCTACTTCGTGATCTTTATGACAACATTTTTTCGAACTCTACTATACCAAAATCTTTTAAAAACTCAGTAATTTTCCCGATACACACAAAAGGCGCTTTAGATAAAGCCGAAAACTACCGTGGCATATCGTTTATGAACACCATTGGCAAACTCTTTTGTGGAATTTTAGTCGCTAGACTTGAAAAATGGATTGATGAAAACAACACCATGACCGAGCTACAGGTAGGATCCAGAAAAAACTACACGACTATCGACCACATTTTTAATCTAACTGCAATAGTGAAAGGTTTTAAAGCGAGACACAAAAAGGTGTACGCACTTTTTGTAGATTTTAAGTTATCGCAAATCTCTCTCTACCAAATTCATTCAGATCATCAAAGAAATGTATTGTGGAACTAATGCTGCTGTTTGGGATGGAAACAATATATCGGATTGGTTTGAAACAGATAGTGGTGTGAAGCAGAGATGCCCACTTAGTGCATTGTTATTTGCACTTTTTATAAACGATGTTGTGACCGAACTACCTGGTGGAATCAGAATTGCAGGCACCATCGTTAATGTTCTTTTGTACGCCGATGATTTGGTAGTTTTGTCTGAAACTCCACAAAATCTACAATTGATGATAAACCGCCTGGTTTCATTCTGTGAGAAGTGGGGACTTATCATTAACCCAGATAAATCAAAGGTAATGGTTTTCTCAAGAAATAATCGGGGTAACTCAACACAAAGCTATAATTGGTTTTTGGGAACTAAACGTCTTGATGTTGTGAGAGAATATACTTATTTGGGAGTAAAGATTAATACAACACTTGATTTCAAAACACATTTTGAAGAAAAAACTAAATCTTGCCAGAAACTTATAAACTCTACATGGAAAAATGTTTTTTTCAATGAACACGTTAGTCTGTCAACAAAGTACAAAATCTTTGATTCAGTCTTTAAATCGACATTGTGTTACGCTGCAGAAGTATGGGGAACTGATGAATTTGAAAAAATGGAAAAGCTGCAAAGAAGTTTCATCAAAAAATTGTTCAACCTACCAATAAAAACTCCAAATTATGCTATTTACTTAGAAACAGGGTTATCCAAAATTTGTACCTACTACTTCTCTTAAAACACAAGCCGACTATATTCTAAAAGTGCTCGACTTCCCCGAATCACGACTCGTACGGAAAATGCTGCAGTATGAAATCCGAAATAAAGATTGGTGGATGGAGAAATGGCGAAATCTTGGTGAAGTCTATGGAGAAAATACCAACATAATTCCCGGCGATAGAATTACACTAAAAGATCGGTTGTACCGTACGATACAAAAATTTGAAGATAATCAGAGAGCGTTGCTTGTAGCGCAAGCCCAGCAGTCGGATAGCAGATTCTTGTACTCAAAACTCAACTTTAATCTAGAAGCTGATAACTATTTTTGTGATTTGCATAGTTACCAACAAATCTCTCTAATATTTAAAACTAGATGCGAGGTCCTTGGGCTAAACGGTGCACCATATAATGGAAGTTTTGATCGGTTTTGCACATTGTGTATCCTCAAATCAAAAGAGGACTGCTTTCACTTTATTGGAGTGTGGCCAATTTATACAGTACAAAGACAACAATATTTAGGAGCTAAATATTTAACGGTGCAAGAAACAGTGGATTTGCTAAATGGCCTGAACTAGAAAAATGTTTATTTATTCTTAAAAAGTGCATATAAATATAGAATGTTATTGATAACTGAATTTGATTAAAACAAAAATGTAATGTAAACTTATTAAACCAAAAAAAAAAAAAAGAATTAAATTGTTAAAATATTATTGCCAACTGAGCTGACGGCAATGCAATAGCTTATAATTCATTTTTATAATAATCATGTAATTACTTTATAAAATCAATAAATTAATTATTTACTTACTTACTTACTGGAAAAAGAAAATAAATTAGGCACATTTGTAGTCTTTAAAATTTGAGTCTTTAAAATTAAAGTTATTAATTTCAAAAAAATTTACATAAAACATATACATAAAATTGACTTTTAATTTAAAGTCTAACCCTGCGATATTTTAACAATGCTCATTTTTCGACAGCCTAGCTTAGTTCAATTTTATCAACTATATCTTTTGAGGAACATAGCAGCATCAACGAATTTAACCTTTCTTCACCCATGGACGTACGCAAATAATTGAGAACTCTTTTAAGTTTACTAAATGACCGCTCTCAAGAAGATGGCATCATAGGAGCGGTAGACATGTAGTAAACTAACTTGAAGGCTAACGGAATTACATTTCTTAGTTTAAATACCTCTTTGGTAATGTCGTCGAAATTCGAGCATTCGTTGCAAGAAAAAAGAAGCATTTGCAATTCAGATAAATAGGATCCAATTCCACGAAATGGTAACGGAGTTACGAATAACAGAGTTACGGGCGACAGAGTTACGGCCGTCAAAGTTACGCGAAACCGAAGTTACGAAAAACTAGAGTTACGAATTCTAAAGTTATGTTAAGCTATGACATGTGATTTTTGGGTTGGCAACAATTGCGAGGAACGATATGGAATTATGGAAACATAAATAAGAGAATATCGATTCTCATTGGTTATTTTAATAGATTTTAACGAAAATGGGTGTGGTTTAACCTTTTTATGCAAAAAAACAACCCCATTCCTTGTTTATTTATTTGACACATGATAAGTTAAAAATCAAACAAAAACCCCACCTAATAAAAAGAATTCTAATATACCTATACATTTGCCATATGGGCAGGTCTTTTGTGTCATATTTATGCACCTACCCAACTATATTTTATGTTTTTTTTGTTTGGTTCGTTAGAAGATTGTCACCCCAATTGCTATTGTCAACTATAGTTGATGAATATTAAAATTTAATAATTGAGTTTAAAAAGACAACGAATTTCAGTATTTATCATCAATTAATACCTGACAATTGCAATAAGGATGACAGGTAGATACCTATAGGAAAAAATAAATATAAAAAGGAAGTAACACAGTCACCTTTTTCGATGGAGGTCAGAGGCCAACTAAAAAATAAAACAAAAATTAAGCAACAAAATGTTCCATATAAAGTGGCCTTTTTTGGTGGGAGGTGGAAGTGGGAGCAACACAATCACAGCATGAACCTATCTGTTGGACTACTCGACTACTTCTCCCTCTCCACCTTGTGTTATACTTTACATAACACTACAACCGTATTTTAATGACACATTATTTTCGACTAGTTGATGTGGAGGTGGGGAGTGTGTGTGAGAAAGATGTCATCTATCGTTGGCTAAGGTTTGTCCCAATCTAACAACAGAAACAGAGTTATAAAATGGAAATAAAAATGCGTTTTTTATTTTACTTATTTAGGTGGGGAAATAAGAATGCATTTTTTTTTTTCATTTAAGATGTCACTGTCTAACAATATTATTGTTATGAAAGAGATAACCTAACAAATTTTTGACTAGTTGACTTGTTCTTTTCTTAAACTTTCATTTAGTTCAGTCAATGGGAAAAAATCCGACAGTTGTCTGTCTGCTCAGTTTGGATGCAGTATTGAAGAGGGGTTTATCCTGAGTATAAATAAAAAACGCATTAGTCTCAATATCTCGAGAACGCCTGGTCGAACAGAAAATTTGCAAGGGCTTTTTAGATTCAAAATATAATTAGGTATCTTACTTTCCCCAGTACTATTTTTTTCTCTAGGATTTATACTCAGGATAAACCCCTCTTCAATTCTGCATCCAAACTTAGCAGACGTTACAACTTTTGTCGGATCCACTGCATTTCATTCCTCATTGACTGAACTCATTGTTATGAAAATAAAACAACCCTATATATTTTCAACTTATTTAAAAGTGGGGATATGAATTTTCTTTTGTATACGTTTTTAAGAGTCCATTCAACGGACAATTCAATAAAATACATAAGTTCTCACGAAAACAGACCTATGTATAAACAAACGGCAGCCATCAAGTCCAACTAATATACGAATTGGTTCTTATAAAAATGTTGTTTATCAAGGTCAATAAAATCCGTCGACAAATCAACGGATGCGACGGTTTCTATGCCTTGGCCCCTTTATGTAGGTGAGACGTCGGAGGAGTTACCGGGAAATATTTTTTCTAAAGTGCCAATGTTAACAACAGGTGCCAATTTGGGCCATTTCGTGACTCAAACATAAAAGTAAAAACAAGTCTGAAGACTAAAGGCATAACTAATGAGAATTATTGAGCGCAAAACTAGTAAATTTATTTAATTATAATAAGAACTTAATGAATGGTATACAGTATTCGATAATGGAATGTTTGCAAAAAAAAATTCCAAACCCGTACATCAACGTTAAGATGCGGAATTTTTTTCATACACTTACCCGTAGGTACCGCATACCTTTTCGGTGTAGCGAAGCCCTCAAAGTTTCAAAGAAATATAACAAGTTAATAAAAGCATCAAGGAATTAGTTAATTAAAAATATAAGTCCATACATAGGGGGTGCGACATAAGGTCAAATTAACTAAATGTTGTAAATATTTTATCCTTAATATACATTTTTCTAGAGTGGCATTTCAAGCCATTAGAGAACCACAGTACCATTTAATTTAAAAAAAAACACCAAAAGTACACGACCGTGCCAATTCGGCAACGCTACGGTCGGATGTGAATGGTTTTTTATTTTTATTTGTTTGACTGCTCCTTCCTTCTCTTACATCCGCGATCCATTTTTTGTAGAGTTGGGGAAACATTGACCGGCCAACACCATTGTTCTTTCTAAATAGTTGTGCATTGAATTTGTATAATGTTATGTATCTGCTTTTTATTTGTCAGTTATTGTCAAATTATTTACATAACGTCGCCTCAATAAAATAATGTCGTATGTTACATTCGGCTACTTTTGGGAAAACGCAATTAAAGTTCAGATTTTTTTTTTCTCGAAAACTGTACGGTGAATTTTTTAAAAAATATCATGACATATACAGAAAATATTTGTCTATTGAATTATGGTAGAATTATTTCAATATTCCAATCCAGAAAAAAATAATAGTCAATTTTCTCCAATATGCCGATGTCGTATGTTACGTTTTCACAGAAACTATTTGTTAGCCAAACACATACGACAAATTGATGACACATACGACAAAAATAAGCAAAGTTTTATTCGACACTTGTTTACGACATACGACAAATAGATGTCAAATTCAATGCGAAAAACAAATAACTAACGTTAATTTATTAACTTTTTAAAATCATATTGGCTCTTGGTAATAACCCGAGTTTAGCAAATTTCGATTTTAACAAAAACATCAATGGTGAAATAACATACCTGCATCTATGTAACTTCTAAACAATTGGCTTAGAAGCAGTTCACCTATAAAATGATAGAACTTTTTTAATTTGGAAGTGAAATGTATGTTTTATTTTTTGTTAAAATCGAGGTTTCGCTAAATTCGGGTAGGTTTATTACTATGGGTTATTGACTTCACAAAAAATTCTTTCCTAAAGATAAAATCACATAAATAGAAACAAAAAACAATAGGTACATTATTTTTAAAGCAATTTTAGAATTAATGAGATCACAGTTTACTAAATTTAAGTTAGGGGGACTTTTCACGAGTCGATTTTTCACGTGCGGTGAAGCTTTTCGACCCGTGTGAACGTAAGTCGCAAGCGACTAAAGTGACAATCCCCATAGAAAAATCCTAGTCGACCGACATATCGTGGGGCTAAAATCGACTCGTGAAAAGTCGGCATTACTATTCAAGTTGAATTAAAATTGTTATTACAGTTTTAAGGCTTGGTCACACCGAAGGGTACATGCGGTAGCGGTACGGGTACTTGTATGAAAAAAATTCCAAACTGATACATCAACGTTCAGATGTGGAATTTTTTTCATAAAATTACCCGCACCGCTACCGCATGTACCCTCCGGTGGGCCAAGCCTTTAAGATAGCACGATAAAAGCTTCATACAAATTTCGTAGGGCCAAGTTTTCATTGTCACTGGATATGAAACATTGGGGAATCTATTGGATCGGCATCAAAGAATTCATCTTCCAATATTTCGTTACGTATGCTAAATTAACAAAATCATTATGCATTTTGTATGCATAAAATAGAGCATAAAGGTCCTCGGATAAACTTGGTGCAGGTCGACTCGTCCGACCTGCTCGACATCTTGATTGCAACTGAAATTACACTCGTCAGTGTATTTCCTTATGGGACATACGACAAACGTTTACTGAAATTCCAGTAAAATATTGTTGTATGTGTTGCAAATACAGCACATACGACTATTATTTACCGAACGAAGAGAAACATAGATTTGTATGAAAAAATTGTAGTATGTGATAATTTTTGTCGTATGTGCACGTTTTCTGTGCACTTACGACAAAAAGCTACTGAAAATGTTTGTAAACCTACACATACGACAAAATGCATAGCGATTATCTCGGAAACAGATACAGATATCGAAAAACGAATTTCACAGAATGAAGGAGAAAAAATCAATTAGCAAAACTGCATTCAAATCTCAAAACCTCAATTTTGCACATACGACAATATTTTATTGAGGCGAAGATAATTATGAATTTGTTAAACAAGGAAAGACTATAGAACGAGTTAAAAAAAATGGAGTTTCCCCTACAAAACAGAAACGATTGAAATAGAACATTTTCATCTTTGGTTTGTTTTTTTTAGTGGTTCCCTGACCTCCGTTTAAGGAGGTTGTGGCGTCACATTTTGTCACATATTATTCTATTCAATATTACAAACAAAACAGAAATGAAAAAAACAAACGTCAGCAAATTGTTCCCCATTCAATAATTTCTTCTGAGGAGTAAAGAGGGCGGAAGTGTAATTTACTGGCTGAATAAAATGGTATAGCTGTGGCTGTAGTTATAGAGCAAGTTGAAGAATTCTCAACTTTTTGCTCAGCTGCCGCCAACTTTCATTGTTGTTTTCCTTAGTAAAATTTTGACAGTACTACAAGCTACAGCCACAGCTACACCATTGTATTCAGCCAGTTAGACCAAAGCTCAGTGAATGATCGCAACTTCAATGATATAAAAGACCATTGCACATCAGTTCTCCACACCAAAATAACGTCTGTAAAAAAAAGGAGTGGTTTGGTTATTTTTTTAATATAAATATAATAATACCCACATTACAAAATACGCTATGAATAATTATATTAATTAACAGAAAAAAAAATACGTAGGTGCAATATTAGTTGGACAAATAAGAAGTCAATTTCAATTATGTCCCCCAAACTTACATAAGTATACTTATGTTTTTTTCTATTTCAACGTTTTCGCGATCTTCTCACAAAAACAAAACCATAGGTATATGTATATCTACCTATCCAATCAAAATTTTACAAGATTAAATAACACCCATTTTCGCTTTACTCATTTAGTTCTGATCAATGAGAAAAATGTTAATCTCTTGTTTGTATTTCCATAATTCCATATCGTTCCTCGCAATTGTTGCCAACCCAAAAATCACATGTCATAGCATAACATAACTTTAGAATTCGTAACTCTAGTTTTTCGTAACTTCGGTTTCGCGTAACTTTGACGGCCGTAACTCTGGTATTCGTAACTTCGTCGGTTTCCCCAATTCCACAATAGATTCGACTTATTCTATTGTGGCATTGGCTCTTAGAAGCGGGTATTTTAAAATTTCTTAAAAAAGGTTCAAAAATTATTAAATTAAATTCTATGCGTGACATAAACGTTTGAAGAACCATTTTGAACTCTTTCCTATAAAATGTTTCCAAATTAAAAACAGAAGCGATTTCAGGATATTGAAGATATTGATATTGAGAATTGATGAAAAATTCTCTTAGAAATCGAAGAGTTCTATGATGTTTCAAAAAATCATTTTCAGGATTAATATTTAATTTTTCAGCAAACGAAGATGAACTTTTTATCAATGCATTTATTTGAGTTTCATCATCGTTTATTAGTAAAAATGATACTATTGTACCAACAATGAAGCATCAAAAACGTACAAATTTTCCACTTCTAGGTTTTCTATTAAATTTTTTAATTTGAGGATGACATTTTTGCAAAAATATAAAGAACTGATAAAATCAAAATCCAAGATACTTTTCAGGGTTCGTATGGTAATTTAATTTACAGAATTCTTTACTTAATTTAACGTATTTATAGGTTCTATTCTATCAAAATGCTAAAGAAAAAGGATAAAATTCCAATGTGATTACAAGACACGGCACGAGCTAATGAGATGTTAAATACACCTACGTACGCCAGATTTTTAGCCAGATTTTAAAAACATACACTTATGTAGGTACGTACAAAAAATGATTCCGCGATAAATTTTTTGCCAACTGGGTGAGACACCCTCCCCCTACACCCCCCTCTCGAAATGCCCCTGGCACCGTGCCTATTTAAGGGTATGTTTCAGGGCCAAAAAATGGTTAAGACTTTGCGCGAAGCTCTGTTTATTTTATTGAAATGAACGATTTTGGATTAAGAATATATTTGGTGACATATATTAGTGGCTTAAAAAAAAAATAAAAATTTTGTAGTTGTCAAAATCAGTAAAAACTATGAAAAATCGTCAAATTTAGATGTGTGTTGTTAAGAACCGCTGGGAAATTCATCAAATGTAATTTTTTTATTTGTGAACATTTTTTTTTTACATAACAACAAATACCTTGAAGTCTTCACTGAATCGTTTTTTTGAAATTTGGTATAATTTGTCTGAAAAAAATATTGCCAAACCCCGAAAAAAAGGGAAATTTCCAAAAAACATCAATGCTAGATTTCGCATAACTTTTAATGTTCAAAAGTTATAGAAACAAAATAAACTGTTTTTGAAAGCCTGAAAATTCATTAACATTACTGTATTTTTTTTTTATAAAAAAAATATGAGTTTTTGGAACAAAAAATCTGAAAAAATTATAGGTTTGGTGTCTTTTTTTTTGTTTTGCCTGGCGGGTAATCCATAAATAATTTTTTTTAAATTTTTTTATTATTTTAATATGATAAAATATATTTCAGAGCTGGGATCTGTTGATTGTTTTTTTTTTTAATTTTTTGGACCTAACATACTTATAAATGCAGTTGAATATGTCAATATGTAAAACGTCGTTGTGAAAGAAGGGAAACCTTGACAATATCAATTTATTTTTTTATTTTTTTTTGTCATTTTTTCAATAAGTTCCAATAAAAAAAATATTTTTTCATGCATGGTATATTTAATTTTAATTTTTAAATTTGTGTCTATTTTGCGTTTTTCACCTAAAAAAATTCTTTGCTCACGCACACAAATAACTTTAGTTCAACAAAATTCCACTGCTAAATCAGCGCTAAAACATTCTCTTTTCGCTGCATTCTCTTTTTTTTTAATAAATCCGCTCTCATTTTTTCTCACTTTTTTATTTGACTCTCGTCCCGTCTGTTTTTTTTTTGTCTTATTTTTTTTTGTCTCATTTTTTTTCAATGCTAGACTTTGTGGAAGGTCAGATTTTTTTGTTGCAAGATATTTGCTTGATTTTTGTTTATGGGTGACAGTAATTGTTTATTTTTCGTTTTTGTTTTCAGAGAAGTAAGTTAGGTATGTACTGTTTTTTTTTTGTGCATGGTCATGATTGCAATATTTTTTTTATCGTTGATGAACGAATATTACTTTTCCGTACATATAGTGTATATATACACTATAGGAACATAGCTTGCATACATAGTAAAGTAGGTAGAATTAGTTTCGACATATTTTTTTTTTCTTTATTGGTCTGTTCTATAATGAAAAGTCATAAAACACAAATAAAATACATTTTCGAGACATCATCCTGGTCGTGTGCCACTACCAGCGTCCTTGTCCTCGTAACCGACAGACATGGTGTCGTCGGTCGGCGGCGGCGCGTCGGCGTGCGCCGGCCATTAGCATACCTACGTAGATATTGTTGTTAAAAATTTGTAAACACTTTTGGGTAGGATACAATCTATCTACTTTTATTTCTTTCAGAGTCAAGATACTTGTAAATAAAATCTGTATGGTATATTAATTACTAGTTGGTCTAGGTACCTATGTATCTTGAACATTGGTACTCAACCAACTTCAACTTCAACTCATGAAGAGTAGGTATTTTAAAGGACAATTAGAATTTACTAAATCATAAAATCAAATGGTGAGCGAAATTCTGCAACAGACAATGAAAGCTGAAACACAATCAAAGCTGAAACACAATCACGCTTTGCCGTCGATTTTGACAACTGCGAAAAGTTCAACTATAGGAAATCTGTGTATCCTCACACAATGACGCTTTTCTTACGTACGCTTTTTTTGACAAACGTAAGGAAACGTAAGAAAGCGAGCAAAAGTTCAACCAGACTGAACTTTTGCTCGCTTTCTGACATTTAACAGACATAGTTACAGTCACCCACATTATTATTGCGCCAAATGTGAATAAAAAAAAAATAAATTATTTCAAAATTATGTGTGTTTTTTAATTTCTCTATACCTATAGATTTTGCACAAAAAAACGACATCGAGATATTTTAAATCAAAACAATTTACGTATTAAAAACAAAAAAAATTTAATGATGTTTTAGACTGAGTTTTATTGTTAAAAACAATATATTTTGATTGGTTTTGTTTTTATAACTATAGGATTAAAGAATAAACTAATTTCTATGCATTTTTTAAACACATTAATATCCTTTTTCATTTTTCCACAATTAAATCAAGATAAAGACTTGGCCCAATAATTTTGTGAGTGACTGTGTTTTTTTTTATTTGACAGCAGATTTTATGTTGCAATCAGCTGTTCAAAGTCAAAGTGATAGAAGCGCGCTTTGAGGATTTCTCAACGTAACGCAACGAATGTAGGTAGGTAGAGAACCAAACGAGTCGAGTATTGTTTACGAACATCGAGTACTTACTCGAAAAAAACGATCTCGAACAAACAGAATCAACACAACTCAAATATGTTCGAGCTTTCCTGTTTAGGAGTATGATGACTCGTAAGTAATCCTACATTTCAAACGAGTTCAAACGATCATTTTTCTTTTCGAGTATAATCGAGTAAAATGATCGTGAACAAAATGTTTATGATCAATGTGATCGAAATTACTCGAACTGGAAAGGAAATGTTCAAAGTGTTCGAGTGTGGTTTTTCTTGTAGCATAAATAAAAGAGAATCAGTTTGGTACACAAAAGCAAGTTACATTTGTTTTATTTAAATTAATTAATTTGACAAGATAATGAAATGAAGAAAAACATATTAGAATAAAATTAAAGTAAATACAGAAAAAAAAGATTATTAAATAAAACTTAATGCTAGATACAAAATTAAGTTAAAAATTATGACACTTGTATTTATGAAAAAAAAAAAAATATTTATATTGGATTTATCTTTAAGTTTGAATTCGCAATCATCAAATTATTTACAGTTTCTGGGTTCAACCTCGATCGTTGTTCTGTAATTATATTTCCAGCCTGTGAAAATGCTCGTTCTGATGCTGCTGATGTTGCGGGAATACAATTCAAGATTTTATGTGCTTCATAAAAGTTTTTGAATTGGCCTTTATTTTCACACCACCATTGAAGAATATCCACAGGGCCTTTCGAATTAAACTGAATGTATCTTTCTATTTGTAATTGATTTGTAATTTCCCCAATATACCTACCCAAAAAATAGTAATTTGTTTTAAAGACAATCATCCCAAATCGCATTATTGCATATTTTTTAGGGATATGTTTCTACTACGCACCTACCTGCACAAATTAACTGGGCATTCCCCACTACCCCATTTGTATTGTTACCTAACGACTAATTACTTTTTGATTTACTCAGTCATTGAAAATCCTTTTCACCACAATTATAAAATTAAAATAACCTGCTTTAATTGCAGTTGTACCGCAAACAACCAACCCTCAAAACCTAAATAAAAAAAATATGCAACAGGTACCTATAGGACGTAGAAATTTGAAGTGGTTGTTTTCATTGTTCAAACTGTTCATGATTTTTCGATCACGTTCGAACATTTCAATCACTTTCGATCATTTCGAGTAAAGCCTAGTGTTTATGAACAGTCAATCAATCAATTTTTAAAATGATCGTTCGTGCTCGATCGTTTTCTCTCTATACTCGTAAATCATCTTACTCATAAACAAAAATACTCACAAACAAAACCACACAAATTGTTTGAACTCATGAGTATACTCGATCCTCAATACCCACGAACAGAATTACTCGTAAACAGTTTACGAGTAATTCTGTTCGTGGGTATTGAGGATCGAGTATACTCATGAGTTCAAACAATTTGTGTGGTTTTGTTTGTGAGTATTTTTGTTTATGAGTAAGATGATTTACGAGTATAGAGAGAAAACGATCGAGCACGAACGATCATTTTAAAAAATTGAAATTGTTCGAACAGGTTCGAACATACTCATTTGGATCTCTGGTACCTACCCGCCTACATATTACTTTGTAACACTACTGAGAAAAAAAAGAATTACCTAAATTGAAAAAGTGAAAGGGTTGCGAATCCGGCATTGCTAGATATACCTACATAATTATGTGCCTACATAGGTACTATAATATTTTTGAAATGTGTGATTTCGCCTGCCGTTTTTTTTTAAACATATATTTTTCTAAGAACCTATACAAATATCATTAGAAAACAAAAGATAATAAAACACATGACATAATTAGATCCAGCAAAAAAAAAAGAGCTTGTTATTCATGCGTAATACATATTATTTATGTTCATAAGTAAAGGATAATATAAAAAAAAAATCACTGTTCTGCGTCTGCCTGCCTAGCATTTTTTTTCACACATCCCATGAATGAAACAATAAAAATGTATCTCCTTTGCCGTCAAAGGATAATAAAAATAGTTCAAGTGATTGTAAGAAACGAGTTATTTATTAATATTTTCAGTGAGATGACTTCAGTATTTGTAAAAAATTATTTTGTTGGATTCATAAAATCCCTTTCTGCTATCCACTTATGTATGTATTTTAATATCATATCAACAAATAACAATTGCAATAAATGTCCAAACACAAAAGAAATATAAACAAATCCATTTATAACTTGTATTAAAATCATAAAGTTCAATTTTGGTTTGTAGCACATTTGGCACGTTTACCAACTTCACCAACACAAACACACCCATCTGACTTTTCAGATAAAAAAATCCACCTGAAAATCGTAACTAAATGTCAAGAAACGTAAATCACAACAAAAACATTACTGTTAAAAAAAGAGCCAAGTTCTCCTATGTTGAAATTATGCTGGCACAAAAAGTATTGAGATATAAAAGTGTACCAAGTTCTAAAGTTTGGGTTCAAATTCGTATCAATAAAATTTTGATTGTTTACTTGACAATTTTTCTTTTAAATACCGATTTTTAAAGTTATTTCAAAAATTTGCCAAGTAAACAATCAAAATTTTATTGATACGAATTTGAACCCAAACGACGTATTCTATGGGTCACCCCCTTCTGTCCCAAACTTCAACTTCAATGGATGGATTGACGGAACGTACGCAACGGATTCTATGGGTTGGGGCCTTAAAGAGCCCGACCTCTATCCGTTGCGTCCGTTGCGTCGAAGTTTTTGACTGACAGCTCTATAAAATACACACGTTCTTATGGGAAGCGACCCATAAGCGACGGATCGGAGGGAGACGGACGGATTCGACGGATTCAACTTTCTACTTTTTCATCCGTCGTATCCTTTGACATTGGATGTCAACATTAGACCAGTTCGATTTTCTGTTTCTGAGTACACACCGGGGAATTTCAGAACTATAAGAACTTTAATAATGGTTACAACAAAAAACAACGTTCTTGGAAACCCAAACCACAAGATTTAAATAATGTAGTTGAAGGCAACGAAAAAAGAGCGTTCCCACCTTATAGAAAAGGTGTTTCAGAAGGAATTGGTAGAATTTTATCCAAACATGGCATAAAATCCATCTTTAAGCCATCAGCTAAAATTAGGCAAATTCTGCGGTCGCCAAAAGATAAAATTCTCCTACAGAATCCAGGAATATATTCTTTGCCCAGTAGTTGTATTTCATTTTATATTGGAGAAATGAAACGAAGCATAAAAACACAATTGAATGAACACATTAAAGCCATACAAAACAACCAAGTCACAAAATCGGCAATATGTGAGCATATAGCTTATAATAATGATCATTTCATCAGATTTGATAAAGCTAAATCTATTGCCACGGAGAGATTCTATGTTCCAAGATTAGTACGAGAAGCGATTGAAATAAAATTGCACACAAATTTCAACCGTGACCAAAGTTTCAATCTTTCTGGTGCATGGGATCCTCTGCTACATAAATTAAAACAAAACAAAAACAAAAATCAAACAATAGAACAGATCAATTACAACAACAATCAACATCTTAAATGCAATTGCCACCACAGTCAACAATAATTTTCAATTTCAATTTAGTTTATTGAACTTGTTATTTACAATTGACTTAAAATTAACTTATTTCTAAGATACATTGGTTGATATAAAATTTTGTTGGCACAGAAGGGGCCTAACCTTATACAATGACTAAGTTATAAAATATAAATAAATATTATACATGGATAAACTTAATTTAAAAAGTCTGCTGACTAGGTTGTCCTCGGGGTGTTCAGACCCGGATGTCCAGTTGTGGGGTTGGTTGAGTTGGGTTGGTTTGATTGGCTTGATTGGCGTTTAGCCACGATAGTATGCCGACTGGGTGTCGGCGTAAAAGTTAACTGCTTCTTCGTTGTCCATTGAAATTATGTGCTCATCCAGTATATCCAAAGCGCAAAGGTACCTAGGTTCCGGATGTCGTTGTTGGGCCACCGCAGTCAACACACCGCTACAATTTACATAGAAGAGAATGAAGAAAAAGAAGAAACAACAACCACCCACAAGCCATCAGTCTACCCGTGACCAAGACAAGTGGAATCTTGTCTTAACGTCGGGAATAAATATTCAATTAATTTGAATTAGAAAAAAAATCGCGGTAAGTCCGTTAAGTTAATAAAATAAATATGTGTAATCGCGAATATAATAGTTTAAAATCTAAAAGTGAATTAATTGTAATAAAAGTAACATTTAATTCCCTATTTCATTTTTAGATTTAATTAGATATCTCCATGAATACCCTTGAAATGTTAAGCCAAAAAAATTTAAAGCTTTTGCCTTAGGAATATATAACATGGAGAGCTTGTGCAAATTAAAACGTAAAGCCTTAACTACATTGGCTTGTTTTTTTGCTGTAATGAACAATTTGATTACTCTTTTTTACAAAAAATTGCGCTAATGAGAAAAAAATATTTATAGGGAGAAGTTGGAGAAATTAAGGCTGGGCCACACTGGAGGGTACGCGGTAGTGGTACGGGTACATGTATGAAAAAATTCCACATCAGAACTTAATTAAAAAACATCGGTCCGGAGTTTGCTGGACAGGTTATATTGATGTGCTTGCCATCAATGGCTCACAAACAGTTGGGCATATTCCACATCGTATAAAAGTCTCTCGATATTCTACTCCATTCCGTTTGCGTTGGAACTGACAAGTATATATATGTTCGAGTGAATTCCAGAGAACTTCGCATGTTTCGTGCACTATTCTCTTGACACTTGTCAGTCCCATTTTGAAGGTCATTGAAAATAGTTGTTTGCTACCTCCATTAGCCAAATATCTATAAGAACAATTCTAAGCATATAGGTCTTCGATTTACCAAGACCAACAAAATTTAAAACTTACACTAGGGTCATAAATAGCCTGCACTTTGCTGGTATTACTGGTCTGTTGGAATGCTTCGTTAAATCTTCTTTCACCAGATTATAAAGCAAATCAAACACATCCCTATTCATGCGCACTGCCAGCTTCAATGGTTCTGGATCATCGTTATACATTTTATCGAAATTAATATTAAAAAATCCATGCTCATCACGGTCGCGATACAGCGGTCGTACCCAGAAGCGATAATGTCGACGCTGCATCACATTTAAACACTCCCGAGCTTCAGAAAGTAAGAGTACAAGACGTAGTATCTCTAAAGTTTCATCCAAATCCATTTATTTAATTATTAAACAATTTTTTTTCCTTGCAGAAAAAGATAAAAAGGTATTTTGCCAAGTTATGAACTTGTAAACAAAGAAGTCAAACCCGATTAACAATCAAACATAACATTACAATGATAAACAATAAGAAAACAGTGAGTCCGACAATTCTTTCTGCCAATGTGTCTCTAGGTTTATAAACTACTGGGTGAATTCTGAAGAACAAATACCTAGTAAGATCTATTCGTGCATTTTATTTTATATACAAGAAAAAACAACAACGACAAAGGTATAGTTACATAGGCCACAAATTGCGCTAGAAAGAAAAAAAATTGTTTTATTTTGTAAATTTCTCACTTTTTGCAAAAAGTGACCATTGTGGTTATAGCTTAACTCTTAAAAGTTGTTTACATCAGAGAAAATCAGAAATTCCTTTTTATTTTATAAAAAACAAGAACACTGATAATACTTAAAAATTGCTTCAGAACTTTTATAGTGCACATTCAGCGAAAAAAAATCGAACAAACCTAGAAATTTGAAGTGAACTGTCAAAAAGCAATCCGTCATACGACGTATTCTATGGGTCACCCCTTTCCGTCCCATCCGTCAACTTCAACGGATTGATTGACGCAACGGACGAAATGGATTCTATGGGTCAGGCCCTTAAGTTCAGGTGGCCTGCGTTGAACGCGGGGAATATCCAGAGCAATTACGAAATAAGTTTAATAGATTTGAAGCATTCTGTAATGAATGGAAACTAAAAATAAACTTTTCAAAATGTGAAACCATATTATTCCGCACCCCAATACGACGTGGAACCTAAAGGCCCCAACCCATAGAATCCGTTGCGTCCGTTCCGTCAATCCATCCGTTGAAGTTGAAGTTTGGGACAGAAAGGGGTGACCCATAGAATACGTCGTACGACGGATTGCTTTTTGACAGCTCACTTCAAATTCCGAGGTGTGTTCGATATTTTATCGCTGAATGTGCACTAAGGAAGTTCTGATGCAAGAAATTTTTAACTATTATTGTTGTTCTTTTTTTGAATAAAATAAAATGCGCGACTAGATTTCATGTAGGTACTTGCTCTTCAGTTAAAAACAATTTTTAATAACAGATTATCATTTGTAGATATGACTTTGGTATAGTAAAATTGAACTCTACAACAGAATTTTAGTATTTAATTGATATAGGTAATTTATTAAATATATCATTAAATGTTACTTTTATTACAATTAATTCACTAATGAATACTGAAAGTTCACAACTCATAAGATCGGAGAAGAAAAGAGCGCAGTTCATTTAGTTCTGAAATTCCCGGGTGTGCACTCTAAAACAGAAAATTGAACAGATCTATTGTTGACAACCAATGTCAAACCATACGACGGATGAAAAAGTAGAAAGTTGGGCAACCTCTTCCGTCGAAACCGTCCGTCTCCGTCCGATCCGTCGCTTATGGGTCGCTTCCCATAAGAACGTGTGTATTTTATCGAGCTGTCAGTCAAAAACTTCGACGGAACGGACGCAACGGATTCTATGGGTTGGGCCCTTAAGATTTGCGACATAATTGGAAAAATTTTAAAATCGTACGTACGAATGATTTTATAATTGAGTCAATAACAGTTATGAAATATTTAGGCGTGCATTAAGATAAGTTTTTATACTTCAATGAGTACAAAAACATGCAAAGACAAAAAGCAAGAGCAGCTTCTATGTCCCTTAAGAGTCTTTTCTACTCCAATCAAACCCGATGTGAAGACAATATGCTATCAAGCATTTATTCGTCCAATTCTCACATATGAGTGTCCAGTATGGTGAAATATTAGTCCATCATATATGGAAAAAAGTATATCTAGAATTGATAACTTCATCTTAAACCTTACAAGAATCATTTCGCGCGATTAGTTAAAGTTGTAGATAATGAGCTCATATCAGGATTGCTTTATCCCAATCCTCTGTATTTTATCACAACAAAAACATTACTGTTAAAAAAAGAGCCAAGTTCTCCTATGTTGAAATTATGCTGGCACAAAAAGTACTGAGATGTAAAAGTGTACCAAGTTCTAAAGTTTGGGTTCAAATTCGTATCAATAAAATTTTGATTGTTCTCTTGACAATTTTTCTTTTAATTACCGATTTTTAAAGTTATTTCAAAAATTGCCAAGTAAACAATCAAAATTTTATTGATACGAATTTGAACCCGATCCTTAGAACTTGGTACACTTTTACATCTCAGTACTTTTTGTGCCAGCACAATTTCAACATAGGAGAACTTGGCTCTTTTTTTAACAGTAATGTTTTTGTTGTGATTTCAATACTTTTTGCAAGGTATGGCTGTGGAATTGAAAATCTTAATATTTGATAAAAATTCAGTGAAAATGGGCAATTGCTACGCCCCCTTTCTAAAATTCTCAAATTTAAAATTTTTTCCTATATACAAACTACCATCTCTACCATTCTACCAAATTTCAAGATTCTAGGATAATCAGAAGTGCTCTATAATATTTAATGAAAATTCAGCGGAAATGGGCGATTGCCACGCCCTCTGGCTGAAATTCTAAAATTTAAAATTTGTTCCTTTGTACAAACTACCATCTCTACCATTTTACCAAATTTCAAGGATCTAAGATAATCAGAAGTGCTCTATAATATTTAATGACAATTCAGCGGAAATGGGCGGATGCCACACCCCCTGAATTGAAAATCTCAAATTTTCGATTTTTCCCTTTGTATACACCACAAGTCCTATCACCGTGTAAAATTTCAAGTTTCTACGTTAACGGGAAGTTCTCCATAATTTTTATGATCTGTCAGTGAGTGAGTGAATCAGTCAGTCAGTCAGTTACGGTTTTTGCGATTTTTGAAGCTCTATATCTCAGAAACTACTCATCGTAAGAGACTGAAATTTTGTGAGGAGTTTGGTTTTGACCAGCTCAACAAATGTAGCGAGTTTGAAATTTTTAGCTTCTTTGGTGTGGAAGTTAGAGGGGGGTCGAAAATGACCTGAGTTGTTTCCTGTAAATAAGGGTGTAGTGCCAAAGTTGCTAGAGAACTTGGCTGGGCACTACCGTGCCCCTTGATAAAGTCGTTGGATAGTGGACACATGCCGCCAGCAGCGTTTCTATACTTAGATGCGCACGGCTACCTATCTGATTCAGAAAACGTGCCTATTTTTTATCATATTACAAGAAGGGCGATAGACAAAAGAATATTATATGAACCAAGAAATTCAGAAAGCTATAGCACAAATTTAAGATTTTGTATAAGCATACCCGACAAAGATATTAATAGCTTTGATTATCTCAATAGAGAGAAATATTGGTGGCTAGACTGAGTTGTAGCTGAGAGTTAGGCTAATCAGAGTTGGAGCTCAAGCACACTTGTCTGGACACCGATGACCAGATATAATTGTGGGAATCGGTGTAGTGACGGGAGTGATTGAGGTCCTACTCTGCTCTTAGATTAAGGTTAATTTTTAAGTTAGTATATAAGTTTTGAATTAGTATTTAAGTTATTTTTAAGAAACTAAAACAAAAGATTGTATCCAAAGGTTTTTTACACATTTTCCTAATTGGATGTTAAAATAAAGTAGGTATATATGTAGGTATATATAAATAATTATTTATAAATCAAACAAAAAATACAAAAAAACAACGCAAGTTTAAAATGTTAAAATAAACGAAATGTGGCAGTTGATTGCAAAAAAAAAATACTTTTCGAAAATTTGTCGTGCTTACTTTATGCGAATTTTGCACTGCGGTTGTGAGGATATGATATCATGAAGGTAATGTGAATCACGGCTGCAATACATAGTTGTTTTTGACTCAATATATCGAACCCGGGACCACTCATGCTAGATGTCGTTCTGGGTTCAAATCCAGCATCCACCACATAAAGATTTTTTTGGGAGTATTGTCTCTAGCTAGGAGTTGACAAAGCCTGTGAGAGCGTCATTTTAATGAATAATTGCATCTCACCTTATCCTTTTGGACTGTGCAGAAGTAAGTCTTTTAAATTTTTGCAAACTTGTAATAACATTTAAGGGCCCGACCCATAGAATCCGTTGCGTCGAAGTTTTAAAATAAAATACACACGTTCTTATGGGAAACGACCCATACGCGACGGATCGGACGGAGACGGACTTCCCATAAGAACGTGTGTATTTTATCGAGCTGTCAGTCAAAAACTTCGACGCAACGGACGCAACGGATTCTATGGGTTGGGCCCTTTACTGACACAGGAATAGTTGAGAGTTGTATGTAACTTGGCCTTTCCCGTTCATGAAGTTGCTGTGCTGTGCCACAAATAATATTATTATTAGAAGTAGTTTCAGCAAAATCTTCCTACAGCCATACAATCATTTCTTTTAATTGAGTTTTATCCTATTGAAGTTCGGTCGACTAAATACCTACATTTCATTTATAATACAAAATATCTGTAAGCATAAATAGAATAAAAATAGTAGTTCATTGTAATATGAGGTGTAAATCAAACGTACATACGTACATAAATCAATCATCGTTATTTTTGAGAGTATAGATATATGTATGATTAAAGTAAGGTACGAAAAGATTTATAACGTTTTAATTTTTTGGTAACAGATCTTTGTCCATTGCTATTACACATTCCTTATCAACTCGTTAGGTTGATAAATAAAGTTGTTGAGCTCATTATAAGGTAATAGTAAAACTTTGTTTTACAAAATTTCAACTTTTCTATGATCATTTTGTTTTTTTTTTTTTTTTTTTCAGAACGAACTAGATTTGAACATTAAACGGAATCTATAAATGGAACTACATATAATTTACCTATTACTCTTATTTAATGTAATATTGTCGACGCGTGCTTGTGGAATATAATAGATGAGAACCTTAATCAGAAAATTATGTTCAGTCAAATAAAAAAAATAAAAATATGAATATAAAATAAAAGTGTACATATATTGTTAAGAAAGCGTTGACTCGTTGACCTTTAGTTCCATTACTTATTAGTCGTGGTGATCTTGATGAAGGCACTATTGCTGATGAATGCGAGTTGCGTGTATTTTCATGCTCATACACGGTTGAAATTTGAGATACAGCTGGAAATATTGAATTTATACATTAATTACCTACATGGATTTGAATACAGTAGAAAAACTAATTACACTGGTCGGCAACGAAAATGGAGCGTGAACCAAAGCATACTTTTCTATAGGACTTTTGTATGCTGATTCCTAATCTGAAGTCAAAATTTCACTGGAACCTCAAGTTTTCGAAATATTTAAATATTAACAGGTCAAAAACGCGTTTTTGAGGTACTTTTGGTGTTGAATTTCATCACCGTTAAATTTTTTTTTCGCAAAAATACATATGCAATATTCAAAAGCTATTTCTGTTTTCGACTATATATAATAATATATATAATAATATTTTTAGATCAAATGTCAAAAAAAAAATTAATTTAAAATTAGTTTTTGGGACTTTATAACTTAAATTGTGATGAGCAGAGCTCGAAAACTAGACGTGATGGAAAAAATCTGTAAACTGTTTTGAATTCAGCACACTCAAGATTATTAAATTCACCTTACAGAGTTCTTGCTCCCGACTTTTTTTGTTTTTTTTGCCGACCAGTGTTATTCAATATGATAAAACTATGTACAGAAAATCAGAATAAACACACACTGAACAAAAAAACAATTTTAAATAAAGGAATAATATGATTCATCATAGTGCAACAATGATTTTGCTTCATTGGTGGTTTCTAGGGGAGGCCTTAAGCTAGGATTTCACTTTCAACACGTTGACCCTCGGACGTAAAAGTGACGTAAAATTTTTTGTATGACACTCACGCAGGAGTAGTAATCTATTGGAAAGGCAATATGGTTTCAGGAAGGGGCGTTCCACAATAGGCGCGGTTGAAGATGAAGGCCACCAAAATCCCTCACGAGGGAAACCATTCTTCATGGAAATTAGTGTTGCTCGTGACGCACCACTACTACGCCAGATGGAGCGAGATGGATAATGAACTTGAAAATACATTCAACATACCTTAATACCTGCTGCGGATGATAAGAGGCTACCTTTACTGTCAAGAACTTATCAATCGAATCACAGACGGCCTTTGAAAGAGAAATATCAGCTCTGGAGCTGATTCCTACAACGGAATACAGTGCATAGATATACCTGAAGATATCCACCTTGTGGGTATGGTAATGACATTGTGGCAGTGAAAGTTGCAAAACGCAAAAGATGAAAAATGTTTTCAATGGTAACCAAACCAAACCATATGACGAGTAACCCTATGGCAGCTGAAAAAATCGAGATAGTCATCCTTACCAGAAATAGGCTACCGACCAAGGGCGTACACACCATTGGGGCAAGTGGGGCGGTGCCCTGGGGCCCCCAACACGCCAGGGTCCCGTAGGGAGACAAGGCAGAGAAGGCAACTGGTTAAAAAATTATCGAAACAAAAAGATAATATACTTGACATGAATCACTTCGGACACAAGAGAGATAAATTATATTTTTCAGCGAATTGGTCGCCAGCCACATAATATTTCATCTAAAAAAAAAGTATTAACTCAGGTGTCCCAAAAAAATAAATTGATTTTTTGGAAGAAAAATTACATATTATCCTGGGGCCCTAAAAAATATTACTTACATAATTTTAGCGACCAACAAATAAAAGGAACATCAGGGGCCCCAAAAAAATAAGTGGGCCTATGCGTACTTTTTTATTTGTTCTTATTTTCTATATCAAAGGGGCCCCAAAAATGTAGTCTTGCCCCGGGCCCCAACAACTCAACGTACGCCCCTGCTACCGACTATTGTTAATCTTCAAGCCAGGATGCACTCAAGTACCTAGGGCCTTCACTCTACTCCAGACTCAACTACTGGCAGCAAATTCAGAACTCAGTCTCAAAATTCAAAGCTTCACTTAGCAAAATCACTAATATAGGTCATCTGCAACTTTTGACGTCGAAAACTCATTTCATTCTCCTTTTTGGAAGCAAAATTTGGGCTGATGCACAACGCCTTAAAGTCTGCTGGTCTTGTAGTTGCCATAGTGACGCCACTAGATTTTCTGGCAGCACAACGAAAATACGTCAAGGGAAAGAAAGTTGAAATCAGAACGGATCGAAAACGGAAACAAAATTGCTTACACAAAAAAAGCGCCAAGAGCGATGAGAGAACGAAAGCAATATCTAGGAAAAAGGAACAGCCTTGCATGCCAGTACGAATATTTGGAAAACGATGATTCATTTTACACAATCTTTTTCTGCAGTAGTTGGGAAGAAAACCGAAGAGAACTGGAGAGAAGTTTTAGTATAATCCAGCCGGATAACAGTCCAGAAAATCCAGCACAGGTTTGCTAAGGTTTGGTTAGGTTAACGTGGCTATCTTGCCTACTACGACATCTATTATGGAGCAGACTTTTTATCTGCTTAGACATATTTAACATTTGGAGCGCTTCAGATCCAGTACTGGACAGATTTGTTTCGTCGCTATGCATGGTGGTATTGTTTCACCTATGATTTGTTTTAGCATCAGTTTACATGTAGCGATGGAGATACCTATGTTGACCATATTTGGTTATATAGGTATTAGCAAGTTGTAATGCACAGAAAAAAAGCGAAACATTTTGTAGTGGAGGCCAAACAGTTGGGAAATTTCAGAAATGGAGCAGATTTTTGGAATTTAGTGAGGAATTTAAATGACAAGTCATATGTAACCAACTACCAACCAAGATTTGAAGCCAAGCACACTTTTTGAAGAGCTCCTGGACACTCCGGGGGATATTAACACTATTTCATATGCTGCAATAAACAATAAACCAAACAGCTGAAATTTTTTTACTCACCTCAATAGCGTCAAAAATTTTACATGGGGTTAACTAATTAACGCAATTCATACACGGCCTTAGAACAATTTTCCTTGACTCCGACGAGTTGTAAAGATATAATACGGAGAATTCAAGAAGGATATGCCCCTGTATTTTGCTGTACTACCTTTTTTGTTGATAGGAAATATCAGGGATTCTGCCTTAGTCGCAAAAACCAAATTTTACAGGGGAAGATTTTTAAGTTTCAAATTGGTTTAAAGCGGCATTTTTCTGCTCGTTATCGATTTAGATCAGGATATTCCACAAACGATCAAATTTTTTGTACTAAAAAGTATTGCAGAATCCTTGCCTTCCTTGTAGTATAGAATACTCCGGAAAAACTATCAAAACACTGCTGTTTGCTAACGATATGTATTGAGCTTCTTGCATACTCGCCAGAATCCCTACAACTTATGATTAACCGCTTGAGTGATAACTGCAAACAATGGAAGTTAACTGTTAATACAGTAAAATAGGGAGAAAAAAGGGGTAAATCTCGGAATGAATGTTAGTAGAAATTTTTTTTGCTCAATATCTTCCTTTTGCCATTCTATAACATATCTCAAAAGTCTAGAAAAATCTCATGTCCGCTTGTCGCGATTTCAAGGTCAAATCGCAAAATGGAGATTTTCAAAATTAGCAGAAATAGGCTATGGTACTATATACACATATGATACATGATGTCAAGGTTTTTTTTTAATGCTGATTCCAAAAAATCTAAAATCAAGACAATCTGACGTCTCTGGAAAAAGTTATACCTGTTTTTCATCTGTCAACTCATATTATTATAACAGTTGCAAACTTACTGCCGAAAAACCCTTAAAAGTTATGGTAGATGAACCAAATTTTGCATGAAGATTTTAGAATCCATCATTATTAAAAATCAAAACAATCCATTACAAAAAATATATATACCTACGAAATAATGGTATTTTTTGATGGAGGGGCAAATTTTAGGATATGCACTAAAGAAGATTCTTGTTCATCTTAGGAATAAGTGCTAATAGGCTAATTTTTTCATTTTAATCTTTGTTTGGATATTCTTTAACTACCCTCAAAAATCTAAAAAAATCTCATGTCCGCAAGTCCTAATTTTCTTTGTTTGAAGATAAGGTGCAGATTTTAAAAAATTGAAAAACTACACTTCAGATATTTGTGTCAGATCAACATGAATAAGGTGCATTACTTTTCAGGGATGGTCAGGTTGGAATAAGTGTTAAAAAATACCTCTAAATCATGTCGCTTATGTTGGTATACATATAAAAATTTAAACTTTTCTTATTAATTTTTTAAAATCTGCACCTTATTTTCAAACCAAGAAAATGAGATTTTTTTCGTTTTTCGTTTTTTAATAAGAACATACAAAAACTCCAAATTGATTATTATATCATATCCAATTAACCAACAAATAATAAAAACTCAGAAAAAATGTATACTATGTATACTATAGTTATCAGTTTATCACATTTATAAGTTCAAAAGAAAAACAAAAACCAAGAAAAATTCATTTAAAATATATCTTAGAAAAATGGTATTCATACCATTTATGCTTCTCAGAGTCAAATAGATTTATTTTGCGATCTAAATCGCACTTAGATTTAAATATTAAATCTAATGGTTAACAAAGCGGATGTTCTTCATATACCAGGAGCATTAATTGGTGAAGGTAGCTTGACTTTAATTTCTATAACGCTTAAGCGGTATATAATCGAGTTCTCATCGAAAAAAGTCTACATATTCCCATTTTTTCTTTAATTTTGGCCACAAATGCTAGTTTCATTATTTTTTTATAAGAACATTACGATTCATTAAATAAAACACATTTAAGTGTCCTTAAAATGTGTGATACAAATTGCTCGGGGCAGTTTTGAACATGTTCAAAAGTGCCCCACCATACTTGTTCAAAACTGCCCCAACTGTGTCAACGACATAAAATGATGAATAAATATTTAACATTAATATATTCATTCAAAAATTCACCGTCAATTGAAATAATGCAAAACCACTATAAAAATCACCTTCCACCTATAAATCTGAAAGTCAGCCGAGATAACGATGGAAAGTTATTGACATTTATGGATATGGTGTTGACGGGTTCAAATATCGAAATACTTCTAAAAAAGATTGATATACTAAAATTATATATGCAGTGTTCAAATGTGCCCCGTGTTCAAAAGTGCCCCACTCTCCCCTACGTTAATTTTTGTCAATCGGCAGACGGCAATGCCATGATCAATAATTTTGCAAAGTATTATGTAAAATTAACGTCTTAGTTCTTTTCTGTACGAGATAATCAATAGCCTATTTTTTTGTTTTCTAGATTATAATGATAAAGAATTTGAAGAGGTAAACAATGTTACTCACCACCCTCATTATTGAAACTTTCATCAGTATTGTTTTCCAGCACATAATTAATAACATTAATGTGCTTCGGTCGGAACACTTCGTTAATGTCTTTATTGTAGCTCAAGTTCTGCTTCCGAATTGTTTTAACTGTAGAGGTGACTTTTGTGACTGTTGTTGTTTTCGGCTTCGGAAGACGGAGCTCTGTAAAAAATAATTGTGTTTAGAGAAACAAAGTTAAATAAAATAAATGTTTGCAATAGATTATAAATTTATACTAAAAAGCTACTGAAACGAAATAAAAAAATGAAGAAAAATTAAGTCTCAATGCTTGTTTTAGTTACTAAAAAAGAAGAACCAATTTGAACACTTACGGGCTAAAATAAAATAATGTAAGGGTGCTAGAATGTAACTTTGCAAAATTGAGTTAAATCGGTACCCTTTTCCCTACAATTGCGTTGCACGTAAAATAATTTATCTTTACATTTAACTATGCTGTAAAATTGTGTTTTTTTTTTTTCTTAAATAATCCTCTCATCACATATGTACAAGTAGGTACATACATAACATGTTGCTCGGGAAAAATCACGGATCGCCTCGCTTTTCGCGAGTCGTGTCGTTTAAATCATGAATTGGTCACTAAAACCGGAAAAATCACGAGATTGTATTGAAAAATTACGGTTTGCACCCGAATCTTTGCTGTAAGATCGCAATTTGCCCGATTAGATTAAGGATTTTCCCGTGAAAATTCCTGCTCCCGTCAAATAACATATTTCTCCAGTAAAATCAGCCGCTCTAGACAAAATGACGTCTAATCCTGTAAAACACGGATGTCGGATAGTTTTTCTAAATCACAGGTTTCTCCAGCTTATATCACGGGTTTCCCTTGTAAAATCACCTCGATTATTTCAAATAAATATCGCCAGCACAAAGCCAAAACCGCGAATCTGAATTTTTGGGCATTTTCATTATAATGCGTCATTTAACTTGCTATCGGTCCTTCTATCCACTGCCTTAGCCTCAAACCTCCATCTGTTTCCTAGCCGCCTAAAGTATCAACGCCCGAAGCACAAGTTTCCATGAGTTTGCATCAACTTCCAAAACTTTGAAGGCGTTTTTCTCAAAACTAAAATTTATCAGATTCGTGGTTTTGGTTTGTGCCCACGAAATGTCAATTTCATTAGTTCTTCTCGAGTGAAATCTTCTAAGGAACGAGATACTTTTAAAAACACGAACGTTAAAACATGGTATGTTACGAATAATTTTCTCTTTTCCAAGATTTTTTCTACGACTTTCATAAACAAAATTTAAATCATAGTTAAAAACTACTATTACAAATCATGCTGAATTAAAACCGACAGTCACAGTTACACCTGTGATTATCACGACTTACTTCATCACTAACCCACACGGTTATTTGAATGAAGAATGAGCCTCTCCACGGGCAGGTTAACGTCATTGGTAACATTTTAGCATTAAAAAAATAACGCGTTCGGGTAAATTTTTTTTTTTTATTTTAAGCTTAGTAGGGGAGATAAATTTTATTAACGTCTTCTCCGTTACCGCTTTATCTGTGAATAATTTGGCTACGTTTAAAAAGTTTTTCGTGAAACTTCTAGAACATCAACTTTATCATGACTTCATGAGGCCTTAATACCTACCAAGTTTCAAGAAAAAAAATTGCTTCTGTAACGAGATAAACATGAAACAAGGTCAATATGTCTTCTCGGTTACTTTGGAATGGCCGTCTTGTTAAGTTATTCCTACCGTTTTTAAATAGCCATAGACCATAGTCAATAATTATTTACTTAATAGCAGTTGCTAGAAGTAATTTTTAGAGATTGTACAGAAGGATTTTTCGAATAAATTCTCTTGAGGACCCCAAATAACGTTACCATATACCAATTTTAGAAAAGTAGAATTTATGGCTCTAACAGTTTTTTGAAAAAAAGTAATCTAGTGTTATAGACCGAGAGCACGCAGCAAATTTTGGGAACGAAGTGATAAACAAAATGTAAGTATGCAGTTTTATAGCATTCAGTGTCATTCAGTCAGTGCGAACGGATCCACCCCTAAAAACGGACAACAGCGGATTAAGCGAAGGACTACCTGCGCCTACCTGCGACCATAAAAGGATTTTTCCCCAAAAGGATTATCCTTTTTTTAATTATCAACAAAAATTATTATTTCCTTAATCCCTTACTTTTACAGCAATAAAACCTTTTGGTAATCCCATTATGGGTAAATCCGAGAGGAGGAAGAACGACGTTAAGCAGGCTTACGAGGCTTTTAAAAGCCACGTAAAAGCAGGCATGAAGACCCATGGAAAGGAGTTCCTGGTCTCCATGCACGCCAAGCTTATCGAAATCGATCAATTGTACAAGGAACGCCAAGAAGAAGACGCCGCCATCAACGAGACTGTGGAATCCCCAGAAGAACCAGTCTCAGAGGAAGAGGAAGAAGACATGGAAATGGAAAGTGAAGTCGAGGAAATGGTTACAATTGAGTCAGACTGCGAACAGGAGTTCCAGGTGGTTCGAAACAGGAAGAGGAAAACTTCCACATCGCCCAATTCTTCACCAAAAAAAGCACCTTCCAAGAAGGTAGCAATAGAGGACAATACCACACCAAAACAACCCGAAGGAAACGACAGCCAGCAACCTACCCATCAGCCAGTTCAACAACCAAGCCAGCAAATCAGCAAAGGACCAGCAGCTCCAGAGACGAAATCATCGTTGATGCCACCCATCATCTGCTATGGATTGAACGTAGCAGCCATCACCAAAGCATTGAAGGAAGACAGAATCAGCTTCAAGATTCACAATATCAACCGATCTAAATCCGTCATAACAACCCGGACAATGGAGGAACATCAAAAAATCAGGACCATGCTTAGGAAAGGAAACATAGAATTCAACACTTACACGGCCAAGGAAGACAAAAAGAAGCTCTTAGTGCTCAAATCCATGCACTACACCCACGACCCCAAGGAAATCAAAGACGAACTACTGAAGGAAGGAATACCGGACATCTCAGTGAGCCCATACAAGATGCGAGGAGATAAAAAAGGCAACAGCTTCGTGGTTGAAGTTGAAAAAACAGCAGACCTACCCAGCATCTACAAAAAAACTTTGCTCATGAACCAGAAGGTTCATTGGAAGAAATTCAAGAGCACCTCCATCTCACAATGCAAGAACTGCCAAAAGTTCGGCCATGTGGCCAGCAACTGTGGGATGAAATACAGGTGCGTGAAATGCAAAGACAGCCATCTGCCAGGAAATTGTGCAAGGACAGCCAACAACATCACAGATGACAAGGTATACTGCGTCAACTGCCAACAAATCGGACACCCGGCAAGCTACAGCGGATGCCCAACAAGGAAAAAGAAATTAGTGGAGAAAGCGAAGCAAGCAGCACAGAAACAGGAGAATCATCAATTTGCACAGCAGTCAGCCACCAAAGCAGTCGTAAGTGGAATATCTTACGCCAACGCAGCAAAAAAAAGCATGAAGGCACCTAGGAAAGACACACCACCAACCGCCCCCAGACCACACATAAACCAACAGCTTCGAAGCCAGCACCACAGCCCAAGAAGATCAGCCAGAAAGGACCAGCACCAGCAACATCATCAACAACATCATTCAACATCTTCGAGGATACTGAAAGATTGTTTGGAACAGATCTTTTTTCTCTTCTCCAGAAGGCAAAGAAGATTGTTCCAAGCAACTACGGTAGTTTGGATGATAAGCAAAAGACAATTATATTGGGTAAACTTATAAGCGAATTATGTATATAAGAACCCACATTTCTTTTATAACATATAATTTAAATTCGATTTATTCCACAGCTAGAAGAACTGCCTTTACATTGTAGAGAGGACAAAACAACGGATGGCAGAGGAACAGCAATTCTTCACAAATCAGACCTCAGGAGCGAACAGGCTAGGATTACTGGACTAAGGAGCATGGAGACAACAGCCGCCCTCATCAAACTAAATGACTCTGACACACTGCTAGTGGTCTCAGTCTACAACAAGTGCAACGCAACCAGAATGTGACATACTGCATAATATGCACATAATCAGTGCAGTGGCAAACCAACACACTTACTGGGTGATAGGAGGAGATTTCAACGCCCGTGACAGCCTTTGGATGGATGACACAAACAACCTACCCGGAATATCCATTGTAGACTGGCTACATGGCAACCCCGAACTCCATTCACTGGTTGCAGTATCATAACCAAAACCAACTTACCCTAGAACACCATCTCATCTTGATTTCTTTCTAGTGACATCAAATTTCATCAATATCCTGGAGGAATCGGAACTATAGCTGTGTTGCACACGATAGTGACTCCGACCATCTTGCAGTGGAACTAAGGATACGATTGGCCCAAAGGATCTTCAGTGAACAACCCCAACCAGAACTATTCATCAACTACAACAGGATTAACTGGACCAGGTTCCGTGCATGAACTCCCGGACATCCCAACCACCAACAACCTCACCAACACCGCACGCCATAAAGTGCTTCGAAACCACAGTGAACAGCGCTTTGGGCAGGCAGACAACCACCAGGACCAGCAGAGATCGCTATGCCAACATGCCTGAGCATATACAGGCCATATATGCTCATAGACAAAGGCTAAGGAAGAAACTCCAAAGGATTTACCACCGGGCATACAACAGGGAAAACGACGAGTATAGAAGACCAGTTTTCATCGAAGAAGTAGATGCCAGATACGAGGAGATAGATGCCAGCAGCGACCCAATCACCATTTTCAACGAGGACAACCCGGCGGAAGAACCACTTATGAATGATACTTTCACTTCTTTCGAAGAAGTGTCTGATATAATTCATAGTGGTAACTCAAAAAAGTCAGCGGGAAGTGATAAGATCTCTAACTTTGTACTCAAAAAGTTACCGAATCTAGCATTACTTCTCCTGACAATCATCTTTAATAACTGCATCAACAACAGCTACTTCCCAACATCATGGAAAATGGCAAAAGTAGTTCCTGTGCCAAAGAAGACCAACCGCGACAACGTAGAAGGATATCGACCGATTTCTCTTCTCTGCTGTGTAAGCAAAATCCTGGAGGCGCTCATCCTGAGGAAGATCAACAATTACTGCACGGAAAGGGAAATCACACCACAGTTCCAGTACGGCTTTCGAGGGAAACATTCAACTATTCATCCCCTGATTGGACTCCACACAGACGTCACCCTTGAACTCAACAAAAAGGAAACAACAATTGCTTGTCTCCTAGACATCGAAAAGGCTTTCGATACAGTTTGGATTAAAGGACTTGTATTCAAACTAACAGAGCTCGGACTTCCGAGAAACCTGGTAAAAATAATAAAAAAATTTTTAAGGCATAGATTCTTTTATGTACAGGTTAACACGAACGAGTCCACGAGGAAAACAATCTGCGCTGGAGTGCCGCAAGGATCGAAATTGGGACCAATCCTCTTCAACATCTATACTGCTGACCAGCCCACCAACATCCCAGGAACGAAGACGAAGCTTTTTGCCGACGACTCCATCACATATGCGACATCACTTTCTCCCAAAATAGCTGCCAGGAGAGTGGAGGACCACATCAGGAACCTATGGGACTACTACCTAAAATGGGGTTTGAAGATTAACAGCAACAAGACCGAGCTCATTTGCTTCAGGCCACCAACAACAGCAACGAGAGGACGCAGAGCTTTTGCATCACGCTGTGATGACATTAGTATAAAGCTTCCAGACAACACGGAGATAGAGGTACAAACAACAACCAAGTACCTAGGAGTCAACTTTACCAACCGGTTCAAATTCAACAACCACGCAGCCTTAATGGTGAAGAGAGCCAACTTTTCCCTTCACTTGGTCTATCCGCTTCTCAGGAAACGGAACGGATTGAGCAAGAAGACGAAACTTTTGGTTTCTAAGCAGCTAATCCGGCCAGTAGTGACATATGCCTGCCCCATATGGTTCACTATTTCCCAAACAACGATGAAGAGGATCCAGCTATTCGAAAGGAAGATACATACAGTCCTGTACAGATACATCGCATCTGTACAGGACTACAGCGACTCGACACCCAGTGACGAGGAGATACTACCCAACAAGGAAATTGTACGAGGAGGCAAAATTGATTCCCATTGATCAATTTATGCGGCAACTATCAACGAAGATCATCAGGAACCTGGAACACCATCCGAATTCAGAAGTCCAACAACTACTCCAGCAACAACTAGAGCCCAGCCATTGCTACCTGAACGTTCGAGCCATCACAGACGACCGATTCGAGGATATAATGGACAACGAAGAAACACCGTTCTACGAAAAAACCAACAATCAACACTATAGAGGGTAAAATATCTATAAGTAAATTTTATATTAAATTCTTTAAAAAAAAACAAACCATGTAAAATATATTAAAATATTTAGAAAACTCATGTAATAGATTAAGTAAACAAAAATATGATATTGTAAAATAGCATTATATAGAGTCATTAGAAGTACGTCGGCCCCCTACTGTTGAGCCGACATGATTAATATAGTTATAAGTTTAGTTTTAAGTCAATTGTATATAAAACGAATTGAAAAATATAAAAACCTTAATCTAAAAAAAAAAAAAACAGTTTTATAGCCTTATGCGTTTTAATAACGACTTCAAAAGTCAGGCAGCTTTAAATCGCAGCCTTATATGGTTTTCGGGAGGTTAAATATCGTGAGTTTTCCAATTAATGTGAGTCGGCTAAATTGAAATAGGTAAGTTCATATTCTGAAATGTCAGAGTATCAGTTTTTATATCGCATACTTTTTTCCGGAGCTCAAATTCATTTAAGATGTTGTTATTTTGTTTGATTTGGAAAACGAGGTAATTTTTGTTTCCGATATGAACGTTTACGTACATTTAACAAATTGTATGCGTTGAAAAAGTTTTAAAAATTAAAGCAAATTGAAATCTAAGAACAAGTTCGTGAGATCGAGTCGTGCATTTTGTTTTTTATCTACATTGAAATAAAATACCTATTGTCTTAAGTTTGTTATAACAATTTTGATGAAAGCCATGTAATACCTATACTTTTTTTCATAATGATAGTCTACAATCATTTTTCTAGGGTCCCCGCAAATTTACTTTCCCACACGCCTCATTTTAGTCTAGCGCCGCCTTTGGTTTCACTATCGAAACTATCGCTTGCAATTATAAATTAAAAAAATTTGAAAAGAACTTTCAAGTGATCGAGAACGTAAGGTATGGAAAGCTGCTAAATTACAAATGAATAATTTCACCTCTTTTATATGTTTTCCATTATAAAGCAGAACTAAATTGACTTGGTGTGCCACACAATCCACACAAATTGTGTAGGGACCGATTTCCTTAATTAGGACTTGAACTCCGCCTTTATGCCTAGCCATAGCACTGGCTCCGTCATAAATTTCACTAAGCAATTTATCTTTAAGTGGCATTTGTTCGAGGGCATTTGCCATAACAGTCGCAATGCCTTTTGTGATGACAAAGTCTTTGGCAACGTTAATAAAAGAAAGACCGAACAGTCTGGGTTCTATTATGCGACTGGCTTTATTAAAAATATACATCTACACTCCTGCTCAAATTTAACGCACATCATATTTATTTTAGAAAAAAGTCCTACTTTAATTTATCTCACAGTATCGTGGTTATTTTTTCAAATAAGACAGGAGTTAACTTAAATTGAAGGTATGGAATAAAAAGTTTGTGGGGAAGATTTGGAGAGGTATGCTGAAGTCTATCTGTCAACCCGGGAACCTTTTAGAGATGAGTCATAAATTTTCATGGAGTAAACTCAGCTTTACAGCACCTACGGAGTTAGTGAGGTCTCCTAGACCTACTTTAAGTACCCAAAGATACTTGACTGATATCCTCACACAGCATGCGGTTCCAATCACCCCTAGATTTGGTCCACAGTTCAGTCTGATGCACGATAATGCATGTTAGAGTGGTTTGAGAATATCTTCAAGATTAAAATATGCCACCTTTGAATTGGCCACACAGATATCCGGGTTTAAATTCAACAGAACATGTCTAGGAGATGTTGAAAAAAATGCATTTGCGGCCGAAATCCACCTCCAAGCATTCTTGATCAACAGAAAACTGCAGTGAAAGAAAAGTTACAACAAAACCTTCAAAATTTAATTCGTGGAATGAATAGACGACTCCAAATTATCATATGCGCTAGAGGAGACAATACCAAGTATTGAATAAAATTATTGGAAAGAACTGTCACGCGCTTCCATTTTAAAAATTTTTTTTTCTTAAAAAACAAAAATTATTTTAATATCAGTTTTCAGACCTTGAATTGCTAAATTTGGTTCATCTTTTTTTTGGTTGATAATACTGTTGCAGTTTAGCATTTTTCTGACTTGGTAAACAATTAGCAAACACAAAAAAATACAACAAATAATTTTAAAGCCATTGTAAATAAGATGCAGGGGTATAACTAAAGATGAAAAAAGTGTGCGTTAATTTTGAGCAGGAGTGTATATACATATATAGTAAGTTTGCATATGTGCATGTGTGTTTTAAGTGTGATGTGAAGTGTATGCGTTCATTTATACATCTGTGACATCTCCCCTTTTTTAAAAGAAAGGGTACAACATTTTAGTATTTAAGGGATAATAACACCTTGTAAACCATGAAATCGAGCGTCATTTTCATCAGCGTATAAAACAAAGAAGAAATATTATTTTCTTTTGGTGTTTGATGATTTAATAAAGTATATTAATAAGAAACAGAATAGGCTAGTGTAAAATTTTTTAATGATGTAAAATTTTTTAAATGGCGGTGTAGTTCAGGATGATAGTAAAATCCTGTGCTCCCATCGGGCGACCAACTAACTCCTACAGTTTTTAACCGATTGGGCTGAAATTTTGTGTGGAGCTTAGAAATACTATTCTAGTGAAGTACGTAGGATTTGAAATATTAATTTTTATAGAAATGGCATTAGTTTGAAAAAATTATTTCATTCCAAAAACAAAATTCATTGAAAAAAAGACCATAAAAACGCTAAATTTTAATATTTCAAAAAAATCGAACTACGAACTTCACTAGAGAATAGTATTTCTTAGCTCCACACAAAATTTCAGCCCAATCGGTTAAAAACTGTAGGAGTTAGTTGGTCGCCCGATGGGAGCACAGGTTTTTATTATCATCCTGAACTACACCGGGATTTAAAAAATTTCACATCATTAAAAAATTTAACATTAGCCTATTCTGTTACCTATTAATATACTTAATTAAACTAAACAAACACCAAAAGAAAATAATATTTCTTCTTTGTTTTATACACTGATGAAAATGACGCTCGATTTCATTGTTTACAAGGTGTTATTACCCCTTAACAAGATAGAACTTCAATTAAAAGTACAAATTATTCATTAGTAATCAAATCGCAAGTATCAATAAAAAAAATTAATGTTCATCAAATCAAGTACAAAACCGATTTGAATTCTAATTTATCTTGGGTATAAGTCTAATATATAGGATTCTATTCAAGTACAAATTATATGTATATTAAATTAAAGAACTAACAAAAATTAATAATAATAAAATTCATATTTACATAAAACATAACTATAGATTTAAGCGGTTTAAAGGTTTAACAACTCTTCCGCTACGTGTGGTTGTGGTTACAGGATGTGATGATTGATTTTTCTGGTCTTGGTTTTGTGATCTAGCAGTAGAAGTGGACGATGGAGCTGAAATAGTCGGTTGATTTGGTTTTTCGATTCCTGTTGTAATTGGTATAGTGGGTGTTTTATCGTTTATTTGCTTTGTCGTTGCATGTTGTTCAATATCAAAAGTTTCTGACGGCCAATCAATGGTCGGTGACTGAATATCGGCCTTTGTTTTATGTAAATGGTGGGTGTTTCTGCGATACCGTTTGCCTTCATTAGTCTCAATGATGACTGACCTTGGATATTGTGTTTCTTCGACAACTTTTGCGCCAATCCATTCTCGATGTCCCGTTTGCATGCGCACCTTATCGCCAGTTTTGAGTTCTTCTGATGGTCTTGCCCCTCTATCTGCGTAAACTTTTTGTTGAAGACGTAATTTCTTCATTTCTTTTTGAACACCGACGACGATTTTAGGTTTCAACTCTTCTTTGACTGTTGGTATAAAAGTTCTTGTGGCTCGGCTATATAAGCGTTGACAGGGTGATTTGGGTATATCATTTCTTAGTGTATTTCTCAGCATAAGAACAGCGAGATATATATCCGATTTGTCCAGACAACATCGCTTTAGCAGGTTTTTCGCTTTTGACAGCTTCCGGTAACATTTTGTCGTTCTCAGGCCATCCTCTCAAAACAACCTGTTTCAACAACTGCAACTCGAGATCTTCGGATGTAGACTTAATAAACCTATCCCGTGCCTTAATCGGTGAATGAAAGTACGATGTTGACTGAGTACTCTTCATCATTGCCTGCGTCAATTGGGTTGTAGTCTCGGCTAAGTGCATCTGCTATCGGAATCTGTGTGCCTTTTTTGTAGGTTATGATTGGAGAATATTGGATGACATCCCATAGAATACGTTGCAATCTGAGTGGTGCATCTTGTAGCAGTTTCTTAAATATGGTTTCGAGTGGTTTATGATCTGACTCGACTTCGACCTGTTTACCATACACGTATTCATGGAACTTCTTGCATGCGAATTTAATCGCCATCGCCTCTTTTTCTATCTGAGGGTAATTTTGTTGAGTAGGTGTTAGTGCGCGTGTAGCAGACGCCACTGGCTGGCTATTTTGTAACAAGCATGCTCCAAGTGCTTTTGAGCTTGCATCCACTGACAATTTCACTGGTTGGTTCACGTCGTACAACCTTAATACAGGGGTTGAGCTTAAAGTATTTTTAACATTTTCAAATCCATTTTTTGTTCAATGTCCCAGTACCATTCAGTGTCTTTGTGGAGCAATTTTCGTAGTGGCTCAGTTATATTGGACACATTCGGTATAAATTTAGCGAAATATGTGGCCATTCCTAAGCTACGCTGCAGTTCTTTAACGTTCGTTGGTTCACGTAAATTTTTGATAGCTTTCACCTTTTCAGTATTGGCTTCGATACCCTTGGCTGAAAATAAATGCCCAAGAAATTTAACTTTTTGGTTTTCATACTTACATTTTTTCTTGTTTAGCGTGAAGCTGGCTGCCTTCAAACGATCGACTACTTTTTTGTTGTTGTTGCCCTAAGCCGATCAACATTTTCTGCATACAAAAATATGTCATCCATAGGAACTTTGCAACCTGAAATGTTCTTCAATTAGTTGTTCATGATTTCAGAAGATATCTCTGGGGCGGAAGATATTCCAAACGGAAGTGTTAAGAATTGGTATCTGCCCCACGGTGTTGAGAATGTTAAGTATTCTGATGTTCTTTCCGTCACGGGTATTTGCCAGAATCAGTTTTCGCAATTCAATTTGGTAAACATTTTTGATTTTTTCACACAAGCAGCAATTTATTCAACTGTCTTGAGAGGATAATGCCGACGTTTTATATTTTTATAAGGTCGGTCGGATCCATACATAATCGAATTTCGTCTTTTTTTGTGACGATGACTATAGGGCTTACTGCTGGTGTTGGATGACTCACCGGTCGAATAACTTTCATCTTTACCATGTTGTTTAATTCATCTTTGACTTTATGACGCAGAGCATGAGCGATACGACGTGGAGGTATTATTTTGAATTTTGGATCATCGATGAGATCGATATCGTATGTAAAAATATTACAACACCCAATTTTTTCATCATCTGCCTTAGCCTCATGTATGCTTAATTTTTTTTTTAACTTAACCTGCAGACGGTTTTCTTAAATACCATACAATCTTTTGTTTTCCACAAACTTTTGTTTTTAATATTGTTAAATTCTTAAAAGTAAATCGTTAAACGGTATAATTATTACGCCATTTTGACTTCGAAATAAAAATTTAGCATGGGCAAGAATTTAGTATGGGCAAGAATTATAGAAACAACTAAATGTCAAATATCTAAGGATTGAAATAAGATATCGACATAAATTAAATGCAGTTACAGAGGTTAGTGTTTTAAATAAAAATTAAATTACTAACGAAGTTTTCAAGTGTAGTATTAGAATTTAAAATTCTATTGAAATGGGTCAGGGGATGCCAAAGTAGCATTTTCTTAAATCCCCCATAAACGACGTCATTATTACAGAAAAGTTCTCAGTTTGAGTGCTCCATAGCTTATAAGGTTCAAATAGGTTATAACAAATATACCAAATACAGACAAGTTGTAAAAGAAATTTGTTCTGGGTGGGATTTTATACAATTTGAAAAATCTGAATTTTTGCGAAAATGTGCATTTTTCGGAGCCTTCCCGATTTCGTTTTTTCCATTAACGACTCAAAAAAGGGAATCAGATCTGGTTCTAGAGACCACTCAGCATAAGTTATGAGTAGTTGGTAGTGAAATGAAAAAGATTAAGTCAATTCAGATGGGTTCTAACGCCTCATAAAATATCGATTTTCGTGAAATACGAGCAATCTTCAGGGGCTTCCCGATTTTTATTTTTCCATTGTCGAATAAAAAAAAGTATCAGAATATGTTCAGAAGAGCACAAGGCATAAACCATGAGTTGAACGCAGTGATCTGAAAGAAAAGTTCCAAAAACGCTCCACTCTAGTGTGCATGTGTGCATGTTATGTTTTAAGTGTGATGTGAAGTGTATGCGCGCATTTATACATCTGTGACACCCTTTGCTGTTTTGTCTTTTGAAACATTGTAAAACCCTGCAGAACGTTCTACAACGGTATCATTTTTGACAAATCTTACAAAAATACAAACTCCGCTGCAACAAGATACATCCGTTGTTTCACCTGCTTGAATAGAACATAGTAACATGTATTAAGACTGGATTCCATCGACAAACTACACCAAGACTGGAAATTTTCGTACGTCTTACCATCGACAAACTATACCAAGACTGGAAACTTTTGTACGTCTTACCCCCGAAAACCCTTTTGTGTATAGTGTTGTCTGTGAATATATGTGAAAGCCATATAGATTCATAGATTGGAGTGCCGATTTGCCTCCCATCGGCAACGCACGTGTGAAAGTCTCGTCCCGTCGGAAAAGAGTGTTCTCGTTTTGTTTTTAATTTTTTACATAGTTTTTATCATTTGTGTTTTAATTTTTGTTTACAATAAATAATTATTAAAAAAAAAAAAAAAAAAACAATAGCCCATTTAATAAAAAAATAAAAATACATAAAACCCAAAAATTAAACCAAAAAAAAAATAACCTCGCGGCGTGCATATAAAATAAGTTCATAAAAAGTGCAATAACAAACAACAACAACACCTCAGTACCTCTCCCGCAATAAGAAAAAAAAAAAAACAAACAATAGTTCACTGTCCCTAACCAAATTATATAATACCAAAAAAATACAAATACAATAACAACAACAACCGTAGCATCGCCAAATCACAAAAAAAGAGTCTTGCGCCTCTTGTAATAGAAACCTTATCATGTTCCATCGTGAGAATCAAGGTCAACCTTGATTCCCTCGATGCAACATGATGCAACTCCAAATGCATCTAATTACATCTTGGGAACCATTCCTATCTATGGTTCTCCAGGTGTATCATGCTAAGCTTGCACTTTGCAATATATTATGTTATGGTATGTTATGTTTGACCAACCCTAGACAGTCTAAATACAAACCTCGTTCCGTCTTGTTCAATCCTCTACATGGCGACCGTGACAGTTACTTAAATATTATAATAATTGTTTACTTATCCTAAATCTTATAATAATTGTTTGCTAAAATGGGAAAAACCCAATCAAAAACCAATAATATCGACAACACCGGAAAAGTCGCGAATAATGTATTCATTCAACCTGCGACAATTGAGAATTCGGATATTATATTCATTATATACATGATAGCAATTGTGATGATACTAAAACTTTCAATAAGTATCTATAAAATGTGGCATAGAAATATAAAAAGTAAATATATAAGAAGAGCACAATCAGTTGAAAATATTTAACAAAAAAAAAAAAAAATTAGCAAACAAAACAAAATTTAATATGAGTGAATGTACATTTTTTACAATTAAAGCATAAAGAATATTTAAAAGCTAACTAAACGAAATCTCCGTTATCGTAAAAAAAAAAAAGTGACTATACCAGCAAGCAGAAAGCACAAACGCAGTGGATACAGTTCAATGTTATTAAGTATAATGGACATACAACTTTCAGTGGGATACATACATACAATGTGACGGTGAATATCTACAACAAGGAAATTCCAGGAAGCGAACATCTTACAACAAGTAAACAATCCTTTTTGAAAATTTAGTATAAGATTTTTAAATTATTATGACCAAATGGGAAGAAATATCAAATTGTATTAATGATCATAAAAATGAGTTTAATAGACTATTTAAATGTGTAAATAAAAAAAATCCCCCTAAGGGAATTACTAGAGATGCACACTTGAATGGTTTAATAAAGGAGTACAACAGTGTACATGAAATTATAAAAACGCATTACCAACAGTTAACAAGGCCTCATAAAGAAGAAGCCTATAGTCTTCATTATTATTTACGAGACTATTTGCAAAGAGCATTTTACAGACTTGAGACAAATATCAAAATACCAAGTGATATAAGTACTAAAGTAGATATAAACATAACAGAACAAAATTGGGAACTAAGTAGTACTGAAGAAGACGATAATTCTGACTACAAAAAAGAAGACAATATAGAGGACAAAATGACGACAATAGACTTTTTAAATTTTGCCGAAAATAATTCCTGAATTCGATGGCTCACCAGAAAATTTACAGCGTTTTATTGATGCTCTTAATCTGGTTAAGGAAAATGTAGGGACTAACGAAAAAAGCGCCGTATCTTTAATTAAAACAAAATTAAAGGGAATAGCGCGAAATTTTATAACCAATGAAAGCACTGTTAATGATATGTATAATAAAAAATCTTCAAGAAAATATAAAAGGAGAATCTTCGAAACTACTTATCTCAAAATTAATGAGTACAAAACAAAACCAACAAACTCTTATGTTAAAGAAATAGAAGAGTTAAGTTCTTCACTTAAAAGGGCATATATTACAGAGGGTGTTCCAATAAGACTAGCTGAGGAATACTCTACTCAAAATGCGGTCAAATCTTTGACGGCAAATGCCTCAAATGAAAAAATTAAATTAATAATGGAAGCAGGTCAATTTAATAATATAAACGAAGCTGTTTCCAAATTCATAAACACGAGTACAGAAGTGAGCACTACTAGTCAGGCTCAAGTTCTATACTTTAATAAAAAACACAACTTTAGTAATTATCGCGGTCGTGGACGCGGACGCGGCCGCCAAAACTATAGAAATCAAAATAACAGACAGGGTAATAGCTACAGAAACTCTTACCAGGCACAAAATAATAATAATCGCTTCTATAGGGGAAACCGAAATGTGCGTGTAATAACCGAAAATCCGGAAAACGGTACAGTCCCCCAGATTGTGGACCTGGGGGATGCTTAAATGAGTTGAAAACTAAAAATAAAATTTTTAACATAAACCAAAATCTAAGCAGCTATATTAAAGTTAAAAACACTCTAAGTAATGTAACAAACACCTTTCTTGTAGATACAGGAGCTGATGTTTCAGTTTTTAAAGCAAACAAACTACATTTTGATAAAATTATAAACAAAAGTTGTACTTCTAAAATAAGTGGAATAGGCAATGGTGTAATTCATTCCTTGGGTCAAACTTCCGCCGAAATAATTATTGATGAGAATATTTAAATCAAACACAATTTTCAAATCGTTGATGCAAGTTTTCCTATACCTAGTGATGGTATACTTGGTCTAGATTTTATAAAAAGATACCATTGTGTTTTAGACTATCAGCACCCCCAAGACTGGTTAATTCTACGCCCACATAATTTTCCTGAAAATTTTGCCATACCTATGCATACATCTTCATGTCCGAATTCATTTTCAATCCCCGCTCGATCAGAAGTTATAAGATTAATCTCTATTAATACTGACGAAAAAGATCTTTTAGTTCCAAATCAAGAAATTGAAAAGGGAATTTATGTTGCGAATACTATAGTAAACGGTAATAGGCCATTAGTGCGTATAATTAATACAACAAATGATAATGTTACTATTCGCAATATAGATATAAAAACCGAAAATCTGTCTAATTATAACATTTTGTCAAATAAAAACCTGGATGCAGAGCATCAAAAACAAATTCTTGACAGGTTATCAAAAAATTTTCCTAAATTTGTTAAATCAAAATTGACTGAGTTATGTAAAGAGTTTAATGATGTGTTTGCATTAGAATCAGACAAAATATCGTGTAATAACTTTTACACTCAAAAGCTTCGCTTAAAAGATGAATCTCCTGTATATATAAAAAATTATAGAATTCCTCATTCTCAGAAAGAGGAAATAAGCAAGCAAGTTGATAAACTGATTAAAGATGAAATAGTCGAACCATCTACCTCGGAATATAATAGTCCAATCTTACTGGTACCTAAGAAATCCTTGCCAGGTAGTAATGAGAAAAGATGGCGACTAGTTGTCGATTTTAGAAACGTAAATAAGAAGTTAATTGCAGACAAATTCCCACTCCCAAGAATAGATGATATCCTGGACCAGCTTGGCAGAGCAAAATATTTTTCTTGTCTCGATTTGATATCTGGTTTTCATCAGATTGAGTTGGATGAACAATCAAGGGATATAACATCATTTTCAACGGACAAGGGATCATTTCGATTCAATCGGCTTCCATATGGCATCAAAATAGCGCCGAACTCCTTTCAACGAATGATGTCTATAGCATTTTGTGCTCAGAGAAGCATATGTTGAAAAATCTTAAAGATGTTTTTTCAATTTGCCGTAAATACAACTTAAAACTCCATCCTGACAAATGCTCATTTTTCAGTCACGAAGTGACCTATTTAGGGCATAAATGTACAGATAAAGGAATACTTCCAGATGATAGCAAATTTGAGACTATCAAAAACTACCCAACACCAAAAGACTCTGATGCAGTTAGAAGATTCGTTGCATTTTGCAACTATTATCGACGTTTTATACCCAATTTTGCGTCTCATTCTCTGCACTTGACACGCTTAACTCGAAAAAATGTACAATTTCAATGGAATGAAGAATGTGAAAATGCATTCCAATTTTTAAAAGAAGCGCTCCTAAGTCCTTCTATATTACAATACCCAAATTTTAATAAACCATTCTGCATAACAACAGATGCAAGCAAAAATGCATGTGGTGCTGTGCTAAGCCAGGACTACAATGGAATACAATTACCAGTATCATACGCTTCAAGATCATTTACTAAAGGAGAAAGAAATAAATCAACCATAGAACAGGAATTGGCAGCAATTCATTGGGCAATTAATTATTTTAGGCCATATGTATATGGAAAAAAATTTTTGGTAAGGAGTGACCATAGGCCACTTACTTACCTATTCTCTATGAAAAATCCGTCTTCAAAATTGACCAGGATGCGTTTAGACCTAGAAGAATATGATTTCATAATTGAATTCATAAAAGGAAAAGATAATTGTGGTGCAGATGCATTATCACGAATAGATTTTGAACAAATTAAACATATAGCCAGCAATAGTATCCTTAAAGTAGCAACCAGATCTAAGACAAGACGTAACAAAAAAGATTTAAGTAACGAATGTATACCAACAAAAACTTGTAGTACAGCTACAGATTCTCCCAAAATATATGAAACACTAAGCTCTAGCGAAGTTAAAAAATGCGTTCAACTGAAGTTCGATTTCATAAAAGAAACACCAAGGTGTTACTTAAAACTCGGAAAAAGAACTTTAGTAAGCTTTCCAATAGATATTTTTATTATTAATGGAAAAATTGACTTAGGACAATTCTTTCCAAGGTTAGAAAAAGAGACCGGTAGTAAAAATATAAATAAGTTGCAACTTTCATTAAATGATGATATATTTAATATGACTACGGTCAATGAATTTAAAAAAAATGCAAACGCATTACTGAAAAATTTAAAAATAGCGTTAACGCCAAAAATAATGTACATATTGGATAACAAAGAAAAAGCTAGACTAATTGAAACATTTCATAATGATCCCATATTTGGAGGTCATCCGGGAATCACAAGACTATTAAAGAAATTAAGAGCGAAATATTTTTGGAAAAATATGACGAAAGAAGTTACTAAATACGTTAAAAACTGTATACATTGCCAAAAAAATAAGACCATGCCAAAAACTAAAGAGCAATTGTCAATTACAACAACACCTGAGCGCGCATTTGACATAGTTCTTGTTAACACCATTGGTCCGTTAGCTCGTTCTAACGTTGGTAACCAATATGCAGTAACTATTGTATGTGACTTAACAAAATATTTAATTTCTATACCAATTTTAGATAAATCAGCCAAGGCAATAGCCAAAGCAATTTTTGAAAGTTTTATTCTCATTTACGGTCCCATGAATAAGATCATAACCGACATGGGGACTGTATACAAAAATCAAACAATGCAAGAACTTTACAAGCTCATGAAAATAAATAATTCTACTTCTACAGCATATCACCACCAAACCTTAGGATCAATTGAAAGATCACACAGAACTTTAAATGAATATTTAAGATCATATATATCTCTAAATAGATCCGACTGGGATGATTGGATAAAATATTTTACGTATTGCTATAACACAACTCCCTCCACCGTTCATGGTTATTGTCCATTTGAACTCGTATTTGGAAAAATACCAACAACTCTAGATTTTATGTTTAACAAGGCAATAGATCCAGTATACAATATTGATTCATATGAAAAGGAAGTTAAATACAGATTGCAAATGGCTCATCAAAGAGCACAACAATTTATCCAAAAATCTAAAACCTACCAAAAAACCCAGTACGACAAAAGTTCTAGGCCAATACATATTAATGTCAATGATATGGTGTTACTTGAAAACAATGCAGGCCATAAACTAGAAAATCTTTTCAAAGGCCCTTATATTGTAACAAATATCGAAAACAATAACTGTACGTTATTAGGGAATGACAACAAATACCTTAAAGTTCATAAAAATAGATTACGAAAATATAATGAATCTTTATAAAGTGACAAAACAAGAGTTTTATGGTAATGATATGTGCATGTGCATACGACAATTCCTTTTTTAAACTATTTTATGTGTATTTTATATAACCTACTTTTATCGAAATAATAAAAACAAAATGAATATGTAAACTGTAATTATTTTATAAGAGAACTAATTAATAAGAATACAAAATAATATACTATTTTATAAGAATTTTGTTAAAAAAAAAAAAAAAAAAAAAAAAAAAAACAAAAAAAAAATTTTAGATTATAGATATAAAAAATCGTTAAATTTACTATAATTTTGTATTAAAAACAAAAAAAAAAAAACAAAAATAAATAAAAACTTAAAATAAACTAATACATTAACATCAGAAAATCTATATATGAAAAAAAAAAAAAATAAAAAAAAAAAAAAAAAAAAACAAATTAAAATAAACTAATAAGTATAAGAAAATATGAACATGCATGTTCATAATTAAATAAAAGCAAAATATACAAATACATTTTAAATTATGTAATAAATAATGAAATATTATGTAAAACATTTTAATTTTTTGAAACAATAAATATGGTTTAGGGGTTTTGGTCAAGCATAATTTTAACTTATAAAATTATACTTCAAAAGGAGGAAGGTGTAATAGAAACCTTATCATGTTCCATCGTGAGAATCAAGGTCAACCTTGATTCCCTCGATGCAACATGATGCAACTCCAAATGCATCTAATTACATCTTGGGAACCATTCCTATCTATGGTTCTCCAGGTGTATCATGCTAAGCTTGCACTTTGCAATATATTATGTTATGGTATGTTATGTTTGACCAACCCTAGACAGTCTAAATACAAACCTCGTTCCGTCTTGTTCAATCCTCTACACTCTAAATAATAGTCTTCAGTGCATGTGCATAACGAGTTTTCCTTCTTTTCCTTCCCCCCATCATTCTCGCAGTCGAATTAGCTTAATGATTGTGGTATTGTGAGTGGAGCTTCTTCTCATAATGCCGCAATCGTTATCAGTTCGACTCCAGACAGATTATTGTATGTATTAATAAATAACCAGGGGCGGATCGATACAAATTGTCACTAAGGCATAACACTAGTGATAATTTGTTTTGTTGAAGCTCAAATTGGAATTTATGTAAGACATTCAATATAGGTAATTGTCGGATAAGGTTTTTTATAGTTTTATTATATTTAATTGGTAGGTAATTTCAGGGTCGATTATGCCAACATTCGAGGGCATAGATCGAACTTCTGCGATGTGTACATTTACACTGTACAAAACAGGCCAGCTGTTTTGGCATTAGGTGAGACCCAAATAAGTGAAAATTCAGATTGCTCTGAATTTAATCTAAATGGGTATTGCTTGGTGCCATTATTCTTTTCTCACCACGGTCTCGCCTTTTTTATTAGAAATGATGTAGCTTATCAACTTCAACCACAATACGGCCTGTGTGTAAACACAAATTTCAATATCATATAGTAAAAATTCACGGTTAATAAGCGCATCATTCATACATGTTTCATTTATCGAAGCCCCAACCTGGACAGTAACTCAACTTCTAACGAATTTGATGCTTTGTCCGACTCCATCCAAAGGATTGTTTCCCTGTATCCTCACACTGAAATCGTCATTACGGGCGATTTCAATGTACACAATTCTTCGTGGCTTCGCTATTCTGGCCAGACAACACCCGAAGGAAGGTATGTTGCTGAGTTAAACCATCTAACTCAGCTTGTCGACGAGCCAACTCGAATCTCGGACGTTGTGGGCCAAGCTGAAAACACTCTAGACCTGTTTCTTACCTCGGACCCAGATAAATACACTGTTAGTGTATTATCGCCTCTAGGCAAGTCAGATCATTGTGTCATATCTGCAAATTTCTCATGTCTCAAAAATCCAGTTAAAGAAAAATCACCAAAGAGAACAGTTTGGCAATACGAGAAAGCCAACTCGGAGGGACTCAACGGTTTCTTTAAAAACTTTAACTGGTCGCTATGTTTCCTCGATAGTGACGTTGATTCCAGTGCAGATATGATCACAAATTTAATTCTCCCCGGAATGAAAAATTTTATCCCGAATAGGGTTAAAACAATCAAACCGAAAGAGAATGCATGGTTTGACTCAAGCTGCAAAGAGGTTATCAGGATTAAAGAGGTAAGCTTCCGTTGTTATAAAGCCAATCCCACTGAGGAAAACCGGAAAAAGTTCAAACAGGCTAGAAAGGTCAGCAACGCCCTTAACCGACGAACCAAATTCCTGCATGATCAAAAATTAAGACAAAAAATACTTCAATGTCCCACAGGGAGTAAAAATTTTTGGTCATTTGCTAAAAACATTAAAAACTCTTCGTCATCTGCGGTTCCAACGCTTGTCTTAAATGACACTCCCTTTGTTAGCTCTGTTGAGAAAGCTAATCTTCTTGCAAAGCAGTTCGCTGCCAACTCTACACTGCCAGATAGTGTCATGACTCCTCCAGTACTTGAGTGTGTAAACGGTTCCATGGGACGAATCTTCTTTCGCACTCGTACAGTGGCAAGAATCCTGAAAGACCTTGACATACACAAATCCGCTGGCCCGGATAGTATCCCTCCCATCGTTCTGAAGAGGTGTTCTTCCACGCTGGCAAAACCACTGCGTAAGCTTTTTCATCTGTCCTACTCTACTGGACTCGTTCCGAGTGGATGGAAAACAGCATTTGTCCAGCCTGTCCCTAAAAAAGGCGAATCCTCCTCACCCTCCCACTATCGACCGATTGCACTCACGCCCCTTCTTTCCAAGGTCATGGAAACGCTGATTAATTTCCAGCTTAAGAAATATCTCGAAGAACGGAAGCTTCTTAATGACCGGCAGTACGGCTTTCGTAGCCATAGGTCCACTGGTGATCTGATGGTATATCTCACCGAACAGTGGAACAAATCTTTGCATCGTTTTGGAGAAAGCAAGATTATTGCGCTTGATATTTCAAAGGCATTTGATAGAGTTTGGCATCAAGCTCTCTTATCGAAAATGCATGCATTTGGTATCGATGATTCTCTTCTTCATTGGATTAGAAATAACCTTTCGGGCCGTTCAATACAAGTCGTATTGGATGGTTTCAAGTCTGAAACCCACAAAATAAACGCTGGTGTGCCCCAGGGCTCCGTTTTGTCTCCGACTCTCTTTCTCATTTTCATTAATGATTTGCTCTCTGAAACTTCTAATCCATTAAATTGTTTCGCAGATGATAGTACCCTCAGCTTTTCAAATTCGTTTGAAGATTCACACCCATGTCCTTCGGATGTGGAACTTCAACGACAAAATATGATAAGCTCATTAAATTCTGATCTTGACAGCATTGTTCAATGGGGAATAAGAAATCGTGTAGAATTTAATGCATCAAAAACACAATGCTGCTTACTATCATTAAAACGGAACCCTCCACCCATGCCACTACCAATGAGTGGCACTTGCATCGCGGAAACTGAGAAACTTTCCATTCTCGGTATGAGTGTAACAAACCACCTTCTGTGGAACGAACACATATTCGATGTCGCCAAAAACGCTGCGAAATGTTTAGGTTTTCTCCGAAGATGCAAGAAATTCTTCTCATCTTCTGATCTAGCTGTAATCTATAAAGCTTACATTCGACCAAAACTTGAATACAATTGTCACATCTGGGCAGGTGCTCCATAGTAATGCACCCACGTAATGTGTCATGTCTCTCCTTGTTTTATCGCTATTATTATAAACAATGTTCAGATGAAATAGCTAGTTGCATTCCTCCCCTGAAAAAATTTAACCGTAATACTCGCGCTTCTAGGAATGCTCATCAGTTTACCCTTAAGCCCAACTTCGGACGTACCGTCAAATCCAGAGATTCTTTCTTTAGCCGCACCACACGAATGTGGAATATATTACCGGCCTCTGTTTTTCCCTGCCATTTTAATGTCCAGAGCTTTAAAACTAATGTGAATCGGTATCTCCTTTTACATCCCTTCCTCTTTTCCTAAAGCTCGTACTGTGTATATATATACATATTAAGGGTACCCAAAACCCCTTTAGTGCGCGCTCATTATATAAAAAAAAAAAAAATAAGATTCACGACATTCACCACACATCCAACATGAACACAACGATAGATTGACGACATTCACCACACCTCGCAGCTTCAAGCAAACGAGTCCGACCTCGGTCCGAATCCTCTCCGCCTCAGACGGAGCTGAGTCCGACTTCGGCTCAGATACGGGTCCGAAGGCGGCTCAAATTAGTATGGAAATTATAATCACCGCGGAGTCGATTTTATATGTATTGGTTTGTTCACCACGATTTCTCCTTCGACTTTGTGTTCATACACAAAAAGTTGCAAGTGTGTGAGTGCAACCCCGTTTTTCTCGGTCGGAGTGTCTTTTCTGAACTCCGTTTTCTTGCTTGAAGGGAAACGTCATTCGACCGGTCAGTGTCAAGTCTTGGTATTTTTTGTTTATGCTGGGTTCCCTTTTTTTAGCGAAGTCAGAACTCATGTAAAAGCATTTGTGTGTATTAGTGAATGTGTTTTGCTCTTTTTAAATTGCCAAACTCGAAATAGAATTCTGTGTTTTTTTTTTCTCCCAGGATATTGGTCTAAGAATAAGAAGTACTCCTTATTCTTAGATGTTGGTTTTCAGCAGCGTTGTATGTGTATTTCTCCCGAATTTTTGAGTTATTTACGATTGCCCGATTTTTGTGTTCAAAAATTAGGTTTTCTCCCGATTTTCAACGCAAAAAAGTATGTGCTACCTTAACATCGTCACTTTTTTCATAAAAACATTTAAAATTTTATTTTAAAATTGGCAGAACTTCACTTAAAAGTTTTAAAAATTCCTTTCGTCTAATTTGTTTTTTTTTTTTTAACAGTTGTTGGTTTAAATCTATCTGTTTTATTCACTATTTGGTTAGACATACCTAATGGAAAAATATTTTAAGGGAATACCTGAGCAGTGGCGTATTGATGGGGGGGGGGGCTCAAGGGGCTTAAGCCCCCCCCCCCCAAGCCTCCAAGACAATATTATTATTTAGCTGATTTCTTCATAATGTACATGATTAACTGAAACTTGTTCGTAAATCTTAGAGATTTAGAGGCAGCTCAGATGGTTGAGCCCCCTCCAAATTCTGAAAGGGCTGTTTGTGTTTCTTTTGGCGTCGAATTACATCACCGTTAAATTTTGTAAAACTTCTTATGCAAACTCTAAACACCGTATTTTATCGTCTTCAGTATATTTACTTTTTTTTAAATAATATTTTTCTCAAAGATAATAGAAATTTTTGGTATCTTAAAATCTTAGTGGTCAACATAACTAATGGGTTCTTTAAGGAAATTCCAGTTTGCGCTTCTGAAAAATAGTTTTTCACACTTTCACGTTCTGCATTTCACTTTTTGCGCATTCACTTGCCGATAGTGAAATTAAATATTCTGCATTTTTTCACTCATTTTGGATTTTCTGATCGAAATCAGCTCACTTTGTTTCTGTAAGTGAATTTGGTGCCTTTTTCAATGAATCTGCAATCCTTGAACAAAATTTGTTGTTAAGTTATTTATATAATAATTTATCACTGCCTCTATGTTTGCACCTCATTCGCTATACACTTTACCTAATTAATTTTTATTTGAGTATTTACAAATTGCAATAATATCGCCCATGTTCTGCATTTCACTTACATACATATTTGATATGTCTCGAAAAATGTGTCTACTTATTTTTTCTTTTAAATTCTGCTTTTTTTCATTAAAAATGTAAATAAAATTGCATCCATGCAAAATAAAAAATAAAAATGGATGATACTTCAGTTTTGACAGTTCAAAGCATTTACGAAGTGAAATTGAAAAGTGATTTCAATTCACTTTCGGTCAAATTGCGGAAAATAGTAATGAGAATAGCTCAAAAACAAGACATGATAGGAATAAATACGTAAACAGCTTTAAATTCAGCATACGACAAAGTTCAAACGATATAAAGTGTTTTTTTTTTTAAGATTACTCAACACCTTGCTGTTTGTATAAAATGATTGAGATACAAGAACTTTGAAAAAACACTACTTTGGCTGTGAAAGGAAGAGACAGTAGTACGAAGCTGTCGAGAGCAGTAAAATGTAACTTTCAGTACTGCAGCACAGCGCTTTTCTCTCGATCAAAGACGAATAAAAAATTTTTGAAAAATTTTCCAGCCCCCTCCAAATTTTTTTCTGGATACGCCACTGTACCTGAGTTACAAACAGGATCATTGCACAATTCATTATCGACTGACGATATCGTTATGCCGATAATCTTGCTTCACTTGTAACCAATAGTCTTTTAAAAAATGTCTTCAAAACGGCAGCGCTTATAGACGATGGGTAAAGGTCTCGTTTTCATTTATTTGTTTTTATATGTTTCATGGATATATATATGATAGAGAATTCCAAAACAGTGGGTCTCGGAAGTCCGTCTAACTGTGGGATGAAATGGGACTCTAGTGCGCCAAAACCCATTTTCAAAAATATTTTCGAAAATATTTAATATTTTCAGAGAACACTCTTAATACTTGAACTAAAAGAATTCTAGTACCCATTATTGGAAAACCCAACACACTTCTCCGTTATTCGTCATATCATAGAGACCTTTTAATAATTTAAATTTCCAAGCCAAATTGGTCCATTTTCAATCAATCGATATTCCTCTTTTAATAAACAGATATGAGCTAAGATTTTTTTCCGCACTACTAAGTAATGTAAGGAATCAGTAATGATGAACAACAACTTTATATTTTTATTCGTTGCTTATAATAAGAAAACATTGATACTATGTTTCCACCTACGCTAAATCCGAAATTTAGCTAAGTAGATTTAGCATAAATCTCGAGTTTTATTCTAAATCTCGGATTGAAAGTAGGTGAAAATCTTAGATTAAGGGTAACTGAATCCAAATCTGAAATTAAGCGAAGTAGATTTAAAATAAATCTCGAGATTTATTCTAAATCTACTTAGCTAAATCTCGGATTAAGCGTAGGTGGAAATATAGTATAACATATTTTATATGACAGTTTTAAATTGCACCTACCGAGATTGATACTTCTCTTTCAACCGAGCTTATTAACCCCTCAACCCTCTCACCCTTATTTTGTTTTCGATTTTCTGCATATACAAAATGTTAACAACGACCTTAAAAAGTAAATGCAGAAGAAAATAAGACCTTATATAGTATAGTCTTCTCAAACGAACTTTTGTCGCGCTAGAATCCCATTTCATCCCACAGAGTCAAAAACGTTTCCAACGATTTTGTTTAAAAAATTCAAATGTAAGTTTTAAGACATGGTCTATCTTTTAATGAAAAAAAAAAAAAATTTGAAAACCATTATTAACGGAACCTGCCATAGAACCGTTTTCTTAAAATCCGGTTTCCTTCGAAACTGCTTATTTGATTTCAACGAAACTGTGAAGAAGCATTTATATAATTTTAATATAAGCCAAAAATGAAATTTCGAAAAAAATTATTTTTGGATTTTTTTAAAATATTTGAAATTTTTTTTTCAAAAATAAAATTTTCGAAAACGGGACATTGAATTTGTTTGAAATTTTGTTTTTAGGTGTTGATTAGTGATTCCTACAAAATGGCATACCAATTTTATTTTAAAACTTTTTTTCCAAAAAAAATATTTATAAAAAAAAATTGCATTGAAATAATTTTTTTTTGCAAATGAAATAAAATTGCGTTAAAAAAATGTTAATAAATTTAAACTAAATTAATGCAAAATATGTTTTCGTATTGATTTTTTAACTCATCTAGGTACATTTAAAAAAAAAATGGAAGATACTCAAATTCTGAAAATTTGGTTGAATAGCAAAATACGAACAAATTAGTAAACACGAATATTATAATATTTTCTTTAAAAAGAAACTTTTTAAAATCGTTCAAAAACGCGATGTCTTAGACAAATTTAATTTACTTTTATTCTACTAATGTTAACAAGAAAATTCTCTATTAATTTAGAAAATTTTGTACACTTATGTACATATTACTGTCTAAAACAGAAATATTTCTACTTTTTACAACATTTTTAAACCATTTCCTGTTTGGGTATTCAAGAACTTTCAAATATTTTTAAAGGTTCTCAAACTGTGATGTGGCAAAAAACTTTATGTGAAGCAAAAAACGGACAACCACGTTAACGAACAATTTTTCTTTTTTTTTCTATTGAGAGTTATTTTTAAACCCCGTTTTCTCTGCTTTTTTTGTAGTTGAACATTTTGCACTGAAAATAAACAAATTTTTTGAATAACCAAAAAACGACCATTAACAAAAAGGTCATAAACACATTGGTTGCGGCGTGGGTATATTTCGGCCACATAGAGAAAATACCAAAACGTCTCTTTTGATATTTCTGTATAAATTATTATTGATAACACAACGGTACCTTGGCACTACTGTTCTTATTGAGATAAAAGTGAACTCCAGATAATTATCTGGAGTTAGCATTCCGACTACGGTAACGATATCAATACAAGATGCTAAATGCGACAAATTGAGTATATCACTTCGTTTCGTATCTCAATTATCGGATGATTTGGTATTAAAATTGGAATGGGGTCGTTACTCGTACATATGTTTCGTATCTCGTATGTTTCGCTACTTCAGTACCCAGTAACGAAACATACGAGTAACGATACTTTTTAGAAAGTAACGATTCGTTACTCGTTACGGAAGCAAATACCCGCATTTTACATACGATTTGCTACAGCTCTAGTCTTGAATTGTTATTTTTCTGTATCTCTGAATTTTTTTCTTGTATTCTTGTTATGTTTTTGCATTGCAAAAAAATGGAAAGGCTAACAGAAAATCGTCGTATTTGAAGTAAAAGAGCACCAAAGAAAATAGTAGGTAGGTTATCAGATACGATTACAACTCAAGACCGTTGTGCACATATTTTTTTTTCTGTCCATATAGAAATAGAAAGAAAATACGGTTGACGCTGGTCAGTCTGGCTCAACGAGAACGGTTCATTAAAAAAACAACAAAAAAACTTACTCAGTAGTCACTACCTACTCATAAAAGATCTATAAGAAGAGAAAGAAAGAATAAGGCATATGTACTTGTACATATTTGGGTTGGTTTTTTGTTTGTTTGTTTGTTTTTTTTTTTTTTGCAGTTCAGTTTTGTTTTTGTTTCTTTGGATGGAGAGATTAAATAATTGTGTGTAGGTAAGTTATGTATTTTTTAGTTAATAGAACTAAAAAAAACAATTTTTAATTTTTATTGCTCCGCGATGTGAGCTCTTTATTTGACAACGTAAAATTCAACTTTACATAATTCGTTTGTTTCGAAGAAACCTAATTTATTCGTATTTTGTTGATGGTACTGCTGATGTTGTATTCCAGGAATTCGACCTGTGGGAACCCTCGCTGCACTGGTCACTTCGCTGCAATCCGACCCGCTCGTGTTGTCTGGGGTCGACAACATAATATTGTATAAGCTAAGTTGTGTCGCGCGTGTTGTTAGTGACGACAACTTATACTGTGATAACTCCTCCCTTCTTAAATGTTCTTTAAGCATTTCTATTGTAAGAACCTCTTTGTAGGTTTTTGTCGAAAAATGTTCATGTAAGATTGCGGGTAATGGCTTTCCTGCTGGAATTTCTTTGGATAGGTATTCCTGCCCGTCTATGACTATTGATATGTTGCTGTATTGTACAATGAAGAAGCCAGTCAGATTTAATTTCTTATTTTCCACAAGAATATAACCGTTGAATTGGTTAAGCAATATTTTTCAGGGTGTATTTCCTCTACATTTGGGATATATTGATTGTTGATTTCATCACAGTTTAATAGTTTGCTTTGAATTAGGTTTCTTGTACAGTAATCGTTTATAATTTCGTTTCTCTTACAGATAGTTAGATTGTTACATGTATTGCATTTACTTTTTATACATATATTTGATTATTACAACTTAATATGTTTTCATAATCTAATTTAATTACAATTTTATTTTGTTTTATAGGTTTGATCAGAATTTCTTTTACAAATCTCTGTTCCCGTTGTGGGAATGGTTATTATATAGAATTATTATACGAATTCGCTTTTTCTTATCAATTAAACAAATATAACCGTGACATTTTAACTATCAAATATTTATTGATATTGAAAAATATCAGAATTCACTATTTTTTTTTCAGTGTATCCAAAATTTTTTTTATACCAAAATTCATTAGAAAAAATCTCTATTACTGTTAATTAGTGGTTTTAGTCAAGTACAACTTCATTAAGCAAAAAAAATTCTCATGAGCGGTTTTTGAAGTTAAATACCCCTATGTGCACCGCTCAGGACGTGGCCACCTCGTCGCTCAGGATTGCCGCTCAGCCGCTCAGAACGTGGTCGTACCCTTAAAGGTTCACTTATATCGAATATAGCTTTGAATTTAATAATTTTAACTTGCGCATATTTTGAAAATTTCTTTATTGCAGTGAGTATTTGTTTTGAATCAGTTGAGTAAATGTAAATATGAACTATGAACTGGAAATTGTGGAATTGGGGTTTCTTGGATTTTTGGTTTATTGGGATGTCGTTCATATTTTTGTTCCTTGCATATTCTACACTGTTTAATAATTTCGGAAATTCGAGCGTTCATCTTTGGGAAATAATATTTGAAAAAGAGTTAAATTTTGTTTCCTTTAGCGTTCCTATGGGCTCTATTGTGTTCTTTTAAGATTTCTTCATTCTGATCGATTAAATTTTTTGAGGTCGGTAACTTGTGTTTGAGTGAAACTAATTCTAAAAGTTTGATAGTGAAGCGGATACATTTCTTGAACCCTTCCCATAATTGATTCGTTGGTAGACCATTGATAACACTTAAAAAAACTCTTTTAAATATTGAGATTGACTGGTATAATCCGGTTGTGTGAATATATGTATGTCTATGGTAGGTTGGGAAAGGGATTTTAAATTCGTATTTTGTTTCTTTGCCAATGAGAAGAAAGATTTGATTTTTAAAAACGTTAATGGGGCTTTCAGCACTTGTTGAGATGCGGTAAGTGAGAATACTTCGGAGTTTTGCGGAGCACGAGATAGAGATAGATAGATAGATAGATAGATAGATAGATAGATAGATAGATAGATAGATAGATAGATAGATAGATAGATAGATAGATAGATAGATAGATAGATAGATAGATAGATAGATAGATAGATAGATAGATAGATAGATAGATAGATAGATAGATAGATAGATAGATAGATAGATAGATAGATAGATAGATAGATAGATAGATAGATAGATAGATAGATAGATAGATAGATAGATAGATAGATAGATAGATAGATAGATAGATAGATAGATAGATAGATAGATAGATAGATAGATAGATAGATAGATAGATAGATAGATAGATAGATAGATAGATAGATAGATAGATAGATAGATAGATAGATAGATAGATAGATAGATAGATAGATAGATAGATAGATAGATAGATAGATAGATAGATAGATAGATAGATAGATAGATAGATAGATAGATAGATAGATAGATAGATAGATAGATAGATAGATAGATAGATAGATAGATAGATAGATAGATAGATAGATAGATAGATAGATAGATAGATAGATAGATAGATAGATAGATAGATAGATAGATAGATAGATAGATAGATAGATAGATAGATAGATAGATAGATAGATAGATAGATAGATAGATAGATAGATAGATAGATAGATAGATAGATAGATAGATAGATAGATAGATAGATAGATAGATAGATAGATAGATAGATAGATAGATAGATAGATAGATAGATAGATAGATAGATAGATAGATAGATAGATAGATAGATAGATAGATAGATAGATAGATAGATAGATAGATAGATAGATAGATAGATAGATAGATAGATAGATAGATAGATAGATAGATAGATAGATAGATAGATAGATAGATAGATAGATAGATAGATAGATAGATAGATAGATAGATAGATAGATAGATAGATAGATAGATAGATAGATAGATAGATAGATAGATAGATAGATAGATAGATAGCTAGATAGATAGATAGATAGATAGATAGATAGATAGATAGATAGATAGATAGATAGATAGATAGATAGATAGATAGATAGATAGATAGATAGATAGATAGATAGATAGATAGATAGATAGATAGATAGATAGATAGATAGATAGATAGATAGATAGATAGATAGATAGATAGATAGATAGATAGATAGATAGATAGATAGATAGATAGATAGATAGATAGATAGATAGATAGATAGATAGATAGATAGATAGATAGATAGATAGATAGATAGATAGATAGATAGATAGATAGATAGATAGATAGATAGATAGATAGATAGATAGATAGATAGATAGATAGATAGATAGATAGATAGATAGATAGATAGATAGATAGATAGATAGATAGATAGATAGATAGATAGATAGATAGATAGATAGATAGATAGATAGATAGATAGATAGATAGATAGATAGATAGATAGATAGATAGATTGTGAAGGGATCGCACCAGCGATCACTTAATTAATTGCCTTAAACATAAAAACAATTAATAGAACATTCAACCTGCTTCGATATTTAATATCCATATTCCCATCGCATTACATTTCATAATCAGCTATAGCAAAGCCAATGCACAAACAACACAACATTTATATTTCCGTTGGCACACTCAGTGCATTGTGCATATAGCTATAACATCATATAGCTCATATAGTTCAACTGGCACCTTCAGTGCACGAGCTATATAATATGACACCAAATTCTATACAACAACACTTTCAATGAATGAAGAAAAAACAAACATAATTAAGGGTCGCTGACTTATGGTAGTAAAATATGCATCATAAGCAAGCTAGCCCAAAACACTTGAAGTGCATGGCTATTATGCTGATGCTGCATTTTATGGGAATTCCTATTGAATATCGAAGTATTGTTGAATAGCAATACAGGCATTTTTATTGATAAAATTTTGTATAAAAGGAGAAGAACAAAATAAAAACTTACACTTCTTATTCTACACTAAACGATTGCGTTTCACTTTAACAAGCAACTCGCTGGAGTTAAACCAATCTTTTAGTAATATAGACGCCCTAAAGAGTTACTCGCTTTTGGGTCAAGGTTTACACGGCTACTCGCCGGACCCGTCTAATTTACTAAGGAGTAATTTCCATCTATACAGTTATCCAGCTACAGACTTTACATGGCGATCTTGCCAGACTAAAGGACTGAGAAGAAGACTCTGAGAGAAGCTGACAAGAAGATCTGTTCGAGCTACGACAAGACAACCTGTGCTGCAGATTTAATAACATTCAACCGGTCAGAAAAATTTACACCATTGACATCGTCGCCGATATCTACAATCAACAAGAAGAAACAAGACGTTACATAGGACACATCTTAGATGTCAGAGAAAATTCGCCTGGCGTTGGCAGCCAATTTAATAGAGCAGGCACAAGCTCTAATCAACAAACCTAAAACAGTGGAAGCAGGACCAAAACCTCTCAGTATAGAGGAGCATAGAAAAAGAAACAACATAAAAAAGACACCTGAAGCTAGAATCCCACCAGTAAGCAAAAGAGGGGGAAAACAGGTAAAGCTAAAGCAACACCTCATCGAGCTGTATAGGCTAGCAAACATACCTGGCCTATCGACAGAAAAAAGACAAAAATATCTCAAAGAGATTGTTCAATTATCTTTAGATAATTTGGAAGAACAAATAAATAGCGACGCTAGGTCACTTTGATCCCTTGCAAACATAACCGTAATTACTCAGAGATTGTGTTTTATGACACACATCTGTGAGCAATATGGCTGTCATAAAGGGATGTATCGTATCTTGCGTCGTTATCTATTTGTACACTTATTTTTAGTTTAGAATCCTAAGAAAACTAGTGATAAGATAATTTAAGTAGATGTAAATGTATTTGTAAAATAGAGATAAGATATAGTTATAGAGTAGAGTAGATTCATTTTGAATAAAGGAGAATACTTATTACCACCAGATTGATCGGTTGTGTTTTTCGTTATCCTGCAGTTGTCGGTTTTTTCATGGTGACCCCTAGTGTTTTATCGAGCACACAATATTAATAAAAAAAAAAAAAAATGTTCTAAAGTGCGTGTAGTCGAAGTTTAATAAGGAACAAGTCCTTATAAGTTTGTGTTTTGTTTTTTTCTTCTCCAAGTGTTCCGCGTATAAATTAAAAATATGTCTCTTGTAAAAATCCAATATATTATCGGGCAACATATTTTAAGCTTAAAAAGGGAAATGCTTGAGGCCAGCCTTGAGGAGAGAAGGAAGCAATTAACTGAATGGAAACTACAACTGGACCACTGGGATTGGCTGTTTGAGGAAACCGACTCAGACTTACGAGCCAGTGGTAACATGCAATACCTTAGGACGAACTGCGCTGCAAAGGTAAGAAGCAAAATACAATCGGGTAAGAACCTTTGGAGTAAATTAAATGAGGCTTCAAAAATAAGTAAGGTGTCGAGCAAAGTGATTAGTAGGTTCAAACGAGCCATTAAAAACTTTGAGGAAGTTTTGGAGGACTTCCTAACAGGCACTGAAGGCTTAAGTTCTCTTCTAAGGGCAAGAGATTGCGCCGAACAGTTATCTGATGAATATGTGTCAGAAACTGGATCGGAGGATGAGACAACAGAACACCTCAAATTTTTAATTAAAAAATCCGAAAGAATTCTTACTAATTCAGTTGGGGATTATTCTTCTTTTAGAAACATCCTAAGTATTTCAGATACATATCTCTCATATATGCGAGAAGAAAAAAGGAAACTAGTTCCTTTAGAGGAAATTGCACCTCAAGGGCCATTACTGAAAAACTGTACCTTTGGTAAAAGAAGCGGGAATTTTGCATCCAATTGCCCTTCTATAGAAACTTCAGACACAGCTTCAAATGAAGAGTGTGAAAATACAAACTTTACGTTTGGTTCCAAAACGCAACTCTCGAATGTTCGAGAAGAGTGTATGTTGTGGAAACCCCTTGTAGAGTGTTCTTCTCAAGAGTCAGTAGAAAATGATTTTGACTTGAGAAATCCTGAAAAAGCTACAGAAGAAAAGCGTTTTGTTTTCGAAAACCGCCAAACCAAGCTCTCAAATATTGCAGAAGTTCAAAGGAAAAAGGTTCCTTTGGAGGATAGCTTATCTCAAGTTTTAAAAGCCCATCAAGAAAAAAAGCCTATTTTAAAGGCATCTTTACCTTCAATCGATAATTGCGCTATGGGATGTGATTCCTTTCATTTCACTCATCAATGTGCCAAATTAATTAAATTGAGCTACAAGAAAAAGTTGAAGAAGTTAATCGCAAATAAACTTTGTTTCAAATGTTTGAAAGGCAAACATTTAAGCAAAAGTTGTGGCGAAGGTTCTTGTGATATTTGCAATGGCAATCACAATACTTTGCTTCATGCAGAAAAAAAGGTTCCTAGTACGGAAACTGAGATTATCCTTAGTGATTCGTCATTTGAAGCAGAGCACTTACTTTCGAGCGAAGCATGTTCTTACGAAGAACAACATGACGTGAATCTTCAAACTAATAAAAAACTTGTATCTTCCAAAGCGGAGGAACATGATGTGACCCTTGATGGTCCTTTGGTGAATGAAAAGCCAATTTTCAGTAAAGAAGTAAACAGGATCCTTAGTGATCCAATCGAAATTAAAGTTCTACCAATTTCGAACTATGAAGACTCCGATAAAGAAGAAATTGAAGAAGTCGAAAGGGTAGATTCTCTATTGATTTGTTCTAAAACAGAACAAAGTATGATCTTTGGTAATACAAGTGACACTCAAGATCTACAAATGTCAGAATTAAATCTGATATATAATGAAAAAGAACTTGATGGGATTGCTTACCCATCAGCAGTAGAAATAGGTTCTTGTTGCTTAAGTTCTGATGAACAAGATTTTAAAGTTAATGTTCCAATAGAAACTCAAACTCTAAAATTAATAGGAACATTTTTTAATTCCCTGAGTAGTTCTATGATAAAGGACTTCAAGGATTCCGAAAAACAAAAAGTGAAGAAAATCGTAAGTGTTCCAATTTCAAAAGTAAATTTACGCAAGGGATTCTTTAAAAATAAACACAGTAAAATGCTGAAAACAAAATATGATGTTTTTAAAGAATATTTTTTTGATAATATTGATCGAAAACTTCAATTTCTGTTTAAAATAAATTTAAAACATCAAATGAACATAGAATTTTCCAATTTTGTAACACTTTGTGGTTTGAAATGGTGTTTAAAAAGTCTTTCTTCCACTAACCTTTATTATTGGAACATAAATGATGATTCTTTGCTAAAGTACTTGTTCAAACTATTTGATATGTCCAAGGACATCAAAATGGAATTGAAATTATTGTTGTATGAAAAGTCTTACCTTCTGGTTTTGGGTTTAAATGAAGAATCACCCCCTTTGATTAAAACGATAAAATCGCCTTTAGTATTTCGAAAATATTGTAGTAATAAAGGGAACAGAGAAGTAGTCGTATGGGCCGAAAATAAACTTGAAATGTCCCTGGAAGATGTTTTATTAATTACCAAAGCATTGATTACTATCTATACTTATTTTTGCAGCATGGTTATATGTTATTTAAAGAAAATTATTAATCGAAAGCTCTATATTTCAGGTTCTCAAGTACTGTCAAGAAGTTCTGGATTTGGCAAAGTAACGGTAATATTTGCAGTTTCAAACCATTTAAAAAATTGTAATATTTACAATACGGAAACAAGATGGTTATTTTTTATTGCAAAAGCTTCAAAAAGAAGAAATAATTTTCGTGTTGCCAATGAAATCTTGTTGCTCATTTTATTTCAAAATATAATATTTTAAAAAAAATTATACCCCTATAGCCGTGGAAGGGGGCAGGGAATCAAAGAATATCTTTGGCTAAATTGGCCTCTATCCCACACTAGACGCAAGGACAAGCAATGGGACTTCGACAAATTCAAGTACATTGCTCGTCCTTTTCCTAGCAAGGATACAAAACAACTAATATATAAATAAGTGAAAAATATATCTCGCATTTATAAATTGAAATAAATTGTAGTCAATATTGTTACCATAAATTAACTGAACAATATAATATTCAATTTAATTATAAAAAGTTGTATCTATAGTTATTTGAAAAAGAAATTAAAATATGTCAAACAAAACATTTAAATTTGTATAACATATTATAATGTTTAAGAAAAATATCTTGTTTATGATTGATATAGTACATGTTAAGAACAATAAATTCATGTAGGTATTTCGTGTTTTTATAAAAATTTATAAGTATTTTGGTTTCCTAAGTTCATGTTCCAAACAGGTTCAAAATGTAAAAAAAATCGGTCTAATTCATTGTAATATCTTGAATAATTGAAGAATTTATAGACTTTACTTAAAAATTGCTTGAATTTAAATATTGTAAAAATTGTAAACTGGCATTATTTATTAAGTTTTATAGTAAGAAGAAATATAATAACCTTATCTTAGAATTACACCTAAATTTACCGTCGAACCGAAGGAAGCATTGGACGGACCAAAAAACAACTACTATGGACTATGGAATTGGTATAACTACAAGAGTTAAATGGTTGATTCAGTGAAATTGTATGCTGATGTGATATCACCAGTGAGTGCAGTGGAGTATTTGATAGATTCATCTATCTTCCCCCCCCCCCTAAAACCGGCTCTGAATCGTTGTATCCAGTTGATATATCCTGCAGAAGCACCGCTTGCGGCATACAGCATCGTCATAAAAGCGAATCCTACCACAATAATTCTACCAATTTCCAACGAGGACGTTTCTGAAGATCAGCATAACCCTAACACCATTAAATTGCCACATTTTCAATGATGCCAATGGCGGGAGTATGTTCAATTATCTTTAGATAATTTGGAAGAACAAATAAATAGCGACGCTAGGTCACTTTGATCCCTTGCAAACATAACCGTAATTACTCAGAGATTGTGTTTTATGACACACATCTGTGAGCAATATGGCTGTAATAAAGGGATGTATCGTATCTTGCGTCGTTATCTATTTGTACACTTATTTTTAGTTTAGAATCCTAAGAAAACTAGTGATAAGATAATTTAAGTAGATGTAAATGTATTTGTAAAATAGAGATAAGATATAGTTATAGAGTAGAGTAGATTCATTTTGAATAAAGGAGAATACTTATTACCACCAGATTGATCGGTTGTGTTTTTCGTTATCCTGCAGTTGTCGGTTTTTTCAGAGATAAAAAATCTAAAGGGAGCTATCCGCTCCTCCAGGCAGAAGAAGAGAAGACAAAAACAACAAGGCGAAAAAGAGTTCCATAACTTATTTGAAAAAATGACAGAGAACGCAAAAATCATCTCAAAATAATGGGTAAAGGACAATCGAAGATAGAGGAGGTAGTTGTCAACAACAACGGACCTCAATTAAATAAACTTAAAGAAAATTCTAATTTTGAAATAGACCTTTTATCAATTTCATTAATTATAATAATAATATTCGTTTTAAAATACGTCCACAGGACAATTAAGAAAAAACTAAATAATGTTGTAAAAAAAGAAATAATAAGAAATAATATTATAGGTAGACGAATATCTGTATAAAAAAAAAAAAAATAAAAAAAAAAATAAAAATAAAAATTTTTTTTAAAAATACATATGTATTCCCTAAAATTATTATGTATCAAAAAACTTATGGAAAATCTTGCTAATATTATCGAAGAACTTCACCATATTTTGAGAAACCTAAGAAAAGACGGGCCAAATAGAAAAAGGTCAAAAGAGTCAGGAAAACAAAAAAAAGAACAAGTTGAGGAAATTTTCAAAAGAGCGCGTATTCAGGCTAAACTCTTAGAACAGACATTGTCCGAGGAAGGGAAAAACGACCTTCAGACACATTACGATCATTTATATAGATATCATAAAGAGGCTTTAGAAAGAATTGCAGCCAGTATAAAGCAAGAAGACATAGAAAAAGAACCAATTTTATTAAACAAAAAATACAGACAAAATGGCAGAATTTGATTTTAGTAAGGCACAAAAGTTGCCTGTACTTAATTGCGAGGCAAATACAAAAGAGCTGAAAATATTAGGGATTTCATAAATAATATAGAGTTTTACCATGATACATTAAATGAACTTTCGAAACCTATGCTAATCAAATTTATATTGAAATGTAAAATCCAAGGAAGGGCATTGACTGAATTAGGAACTGCAAAAATTATAACAAAATTTAATTGCGAAATGCGGAGATAAGGACACAATAGAGAGTATTCAAGCTAAACTAGATAAATCACGTCAAAAAAATAGACCTATGCGAGAATTCGTGTCAGAAATAGAACACTTAATATCAAAAATGACAGAATTAGAAATAACCATACAAGGGGAGCAATCTAGAGAAACATTAACAGCAGCAAATGAACGTAGAGGTTTAGCGTTTTTAAAACAAGGAGTTAATGATAGATACAAGATAATTTTGGATAGTGCAAGGCATACAAAAATGCAAGATGCTATAACACATCTTTTAGAGTTAGCTCCAAGTACAGCCCAAGTAGCAGAGAATATCAGATATGCCAACAATTTTAGTTATTCTAATGCCCAAAACCAAACAAACCAGGGTTTTTCACCTCGGAGTTTTCACAATAACTACCGAAATAATGCTAATAATTCTAGTAACATGAATAGAAATTTTCCACGACAAACAAATTTTCGTAGCAATTACTTTCAAAATTTTCCAAGGCAAAATAATTTTAACAATAATAACAATTACCAACGATCATATTACCAACCACGTTTTAATTCACCACAGAATAACAATTCTATTCAGTATAATAACACTAATAGAACCAATCCAAATAACATAAATAGACAAAATAATAACCAATCTAATTTTTATAGAAGGGACAATACTTATCAAAATAATTCTAACATAAGAGGCAATGAAAGAAACGCGGTGAAGAATAACCGAAATAATAATAGGGAAAGGGAAACAACTTATATTATAAATGAGGGAAACGAAATACCCACCGAGGGGGAAGCCGACCTATCGGGGGGAAATCTGTAAGCCCAATACAACACATAGCTATATGTGCAGGGGGCATAACAAACGGCCTATATGTAAAATTTAAGATTAACAATAAATCAGGTTTGAGATTTTTATTACCTAGATACAGGAGCATCAATTTGCACAATTAAACAAGGAGTTCTGGATAAAAATACAAAAATAAATGAAAATAATAAAATAACAATACAGGGTATTTCCGGTAATTTAAGAACAGTAGGCACTAGCATAAATAACATTACAATAGGACAACACGAAACATCCTATACTTTTCATGTAGTACAAGACTCATTTCCAGTACCGGTAGATGGAATCATTGGTGCTAATTTTCTTAAAGATTTTGGGGCAGTAATAGATCTAGAACACTTTGTATTAAAATTATCTTCAGAAGCTTTCCAAATTTCACTTCCAATATTAAACTCAGAACAACTTATTTCACTTACCATCGCACCCAGATCCGAAGCCACCTATTGGCTTAATAGTAAACATTTAGACACAAGAATATTCGATTCACAAGAACTTTGTGAAGGAGTTTTTATGGCAAGTTCTATTTCTCAGTCGAGAAACGGTAGAATTCCAATTAAAATTTTAAATACCCGAGAATCCGAAGTAAGAATCAAATGGATAGAACCAAAGTCATCACCAATATCAGAATACCATACTATAGCATACGAACAAACTATAAACCCTTCAAATTTACGAACAAAACAGTTACTAAAAGAAATAAATTTCGAAACTCTTAATGAGGAGGAAAAATATGAACTCAAAGCTATATGTTCTAAATTTGAAGATATTTTTCACCAAGAAACCGATAAATTAACATACACACAGGCCCACATATCACTCAAGGAAGGAGCTACTGCAAAATATACCAAACCATATAGATTACCCCATTCTCAGAAAAAAGATATTCAAATAGAAGTAGAAAAGATGCTTAAAGATGATATAATAGAACCTTCAATATCCGCCTGGAACTCACCTATTCTTGTAGTTCCCAAGAAAAAAGATCCCATAACGGGAATGCAAAAAGTCAGATTGGTAATTGATTATAGAAAAGTAAACGATGTTATTGAGGATGATAAATTTCCATTACCCAATATAACTGACATATTTGATATGGTTGGGGGTGCAACATATTTTTCATGCATAGATTTAAGCCAAGGTTATTATCAAATGGAATTAGAGAAAAATAGCAGACCTTGCACGGCCTTTTCAACAGAAAACGGACATTATCAAATGAAACAACTTCCAATGGGTTTAAAAATATCACCCAGCACTTTTTCAAGAATGATGTCTGTAGCTATGTCAGGTCTAACTTACTCACGTTGTTTTGTATATCTTGACGATTTAATAGTCTTTGGTAGAAATTTAGAAGACCATAATAAAAATTTAATGGAAGTTTTTGAAAGATTTAGGGAAGTGAATCTTAAAATCTATCCTAGAAAATGTGCTTTTCTTAGAAAAGAAGTTTTATATTTAGGACACATAATATCCAGTAATGGTATTATACCAGATCCATCTAAGTCGAATGTAATGAAAAATTACCCAACTCCCAAAAACGCAGATGAAGTAAGAAGATTCGTAGCATTTGCCAACTATTACCGAAAATTCATACCAAACTTTGCTACACTGGCAATACCTTTAAATCGATTATTAAGAAAGAACGTAGATTTTGAATTCTCTGAAGATTGCAAAACATCTTTTTATTTACTTAAAGAAGTGCTTATAAGTCCAAATGTTTTACAGTTCCCAAATTTTGAAAAAGAATTCATACTCCGAACAGACGCATCTGGATTTGCTTTAGGTTCTGTGTTATCCAATTATGATGATAAACCAATTGCTTACGCAAGTAAATCTCTTAACAAAGCAGAAAAGAATTATAGCACTATAGAAAAAGAATTACTTGCTATAGTTTGGGCAGTGAAGCATTTCAGACCGTATCTTTTCGGAAGACGGTTTAAAATATTAACCGATCATAGGCCTTTAGTATATCTATTTTCACTTAAAGAACCTTCCAGTCGATTAACCAAATTTAGACTATTAATAGAAGAATATACTTTTTATGTAGAGTATACACCAGGGAAAAACAACTGCACTGCAGATGCTCTAAGTAGAATACAAATTCATTCAGAGGACTTACAAAAACTTTACGTTTGTGTCACAACAAGAGCACAATCAAAGAAATCCGATATAAACAAAGAAAATCCCCCAAAAGAAAAAGTAGAAAAAGAAAATATCATCAGTGAACTTTTAAAAGCTCCGGAAACGGGTTTGAAACTAGTTGAGTTAAAAATAATTAACAGTTTTAAAGAAGAAGATGAAGATTTTGCAAAACTAAAGGGTACTAGAGTATTAAGTCCAAATCTTATATTGGGATATATTCCAGGAAGTAATTGTTTAATTTTAAACCGGTCCAAGATAAGTACTAATGCCCGATCGGCATCATTTGACAAAATGTTGTTGAGGGACGTACAGAAAAATTGTGAACCGCAAATGAATAATGAAAAGGAATCCAAGAATGGCACTATTGACCGATCAGCATCATTTGACAAAATGTTGTTGAGGGACGTGCGTACAATTTGCGGACCTTTATCAATTAAAAATATTTATATTACTAAAGAAGAATTAAAAAAAATAACAGACGGCCGTCATAAAGAAAAAATAAATGTATTAAAGAAAATCATAGAAGGAATATTTAAAGAAAGTAAAATAAAAGTGCACATAATAGATGAAGAAATTAAAATAACAGACCGTTGCAAAATTAAATTAGTACTAAATGATTATCATATGTTACCAACGAGTGGACATGCAGGTATAAATCGCATGTTGCGAAATATTAAAAAAAAGATATTATTGGACAGGCATGCAAAACGATGTGACGATATACGTTAAGCACTGCCCAATATGTCAACGTAACAAACATATACAACCAAAGAAACAACCTATGACTATAACGTCAACAGCAGAATCAGGCTTCGATAAAATTTTTCTTGATTTAGTAGGACCCCTTGACGAATCAGAAAATGGGTCAAAATATATTCTTACTCTTCAAGACGAATTAACTAAATTCACTGAAGCAATAGCTTTACCAAATAAGGAAGCTAATACTGTAGCTAAAGGGCTCGTCGAATCTTTTATTCTTAGATATGGAGTCCATGAAACTATAGCATCTGATCAAGGTACCGAGTTTATAAATAAAGTTTTTAAAGATATGTGTAGTTTGTTAAAGATAGAACAACTACAGTCCACTGCTTACCATCATGAAAGCATTGGAGCGTTAGAAAATTCCCATAAAGTTTTAGGAGCTTATCTTAGGAGTTATGTATCGGAAAAACATACAGATTGGAGCAGCTGGCTACCCTATTATGTTTTCTGTTACAACACTTCAGTACATTCAGAAACAGGATACACACCTTTTGAATTAGTATTTGGAAAACAATGTAATTTACCTTCCAATCTCACAAATAAAGTAGATCCAGTGTACAACTACGAAGACTACGTGATAGACTTAAAACACAAACTACAAATAGCTCATAAAGACGCTAGAGAAACTTTGATAAGCAAGAAAATTAATAGGAAGACTAGGTACGATACAGATGTAAAAGCAAAGGCTTCAGATTTTAACGTATAGGAAGTCTAGTTTTGTTAAGAAATGAAAATAGAAAAAAGTTAGACCCAATCTATATTGGTCCATACGAAATATTATCTCAAAATGGGGTGAACTGCGATATTAAATATGAAAACAAAACAATGACAGTTCATAAAAATAGATTAAAACCTTTTTATATATATATGTTATTATTTTAGGATCGTTAGAATTAAGATATTAAATACTAAATATATGTACATAAAAAAAAAATATATATTCATTAATTAATAGAATTATTAAGTTAAGGAGAAAAAAAAATATGTATACAATAAAGTTAAGAATATGTTAAAAAAAAAATATATATATATAATCAGATTTATTATAAGTACAATAGAAAGAAGATATTATGTAATAACGTAGAAAATAAGTTTAAAAAAAAAAAAAAAAAAAAAATTGTTAAAATAAAATATCAAGTAGGTATTTGCTACGTAACCAAAAAATTAAATTGTATGATTGAAGGAATGAATGTTTTTCAAAAAAAAAAAAAAAAAAAAAAAATTAATTTTAACTTTAGATTCTAGATACCTATCTAAAAAAAAAAAAAATACATAATCAAAGACAGAAAAATGTAAATACAATCAAAAAAAAAAAAAAATAATATCAAATGACATACTAAACAAGATCCCTTGATGTACAAGTATCGCATACAAAAGAAGAAATCATGCCATTGTATGATTTCTCCTTTTTATCCCAGGAAGGGTGGTGTGAAGGGATCGCACCAGCGATCACTTAATTAATTGCCTTAAACATAAAAACAATTAATAGAACATTCAACCTGCTTCGATATTTAATATCCATATTCCCATCGCATTACATTTCATAATCAGCTATAGCAAAGCCAATGCACAAACAACACAACATTTATATTTCCGTTGGCACACTCAGTGCATTGTGCATATAGCTATAACATCATATAGCTCATATAGTTCAACTGGCACCTTCAGTGCACGAGCTATATGATATGACACCAAATTCATATACAACAACACTTTCAATGAATGAAGAAAAAACAAACATAATTAAGGGTCGCTGACTTATGGTAGTAAAATATGCATCATAAGCAAGCTAGACCAAAACACTTGAAGTGCATGGCTATTATGCTGATGCTGCATTTTATGGGAATTCCTATTGAATATCGAAGTATTGTTGAATAGCAATACAGGCATTTTTATTGATAAAATTTTGTATAAAAGGAGAAGAACAAAATAAAAACTTACACTTCTTATTCTACACTAAACGATTGCGTTTCACTTTAACAAGCAACTCGCTGGAGTTAAACAAATCTTGTAGTAATATAGACGCCCTAAAGAGCTACTCGCTTTTGGGTCAAGGTTTACACGGCTACTCGCCGGACCCGTCTAATGTACTAAGGAGTAATTTCCATCTATACAGTTATCCAGCTACAGACTTTACAGATAGATAGATAGATAGATAGATAGATAGATAGATAGATAGATAGATAGATAGATAGATAGATAGATAGATAGATAGATAGATAGATAGATAGATAGATAGATAGATAGATAGATAGATAGATAGATAGATAGATAGATAGATAGATAGATAGATAGATAGATAGATAGATAGATAGATAGATAGATAGATAGATAGATAGATAGATAGATAGATAGATAGATAGATAGATAGATAGATAGATAGATAGATAGATAGATAGATAGATAGATAGATAGATAGATAGATAGATAGATAGATAGATAGATAGATAGATAGATAGATAGATAGATAGATAGATAGATAGATAGATAGATAGATAGATAGATAGATAGATAGATAGATAGATAGATAGATAGATAGATAGATAGATAGATAGATAGATAGATAGATAGATAGATAGATAGATAGATAGATAGATAGATAGATAGATAGATAGATAGATAGATAGATAGATAGATAGATAGATAGATAGATAGATAGATAGATAGATAGATAGATAGATAGATAGATAGATAGATAGATAGATAGATAGATAGATAGATAGATAGATAGATAGATAGATAGATAGATAGATAGATAGATAGATAGATAGATAGATAGATAGATAGATAGATAGATAGATAGATAGATAGATAGATAGATAGATAGATAGATAGATAGATAGATAGATAGATAGATAGATAGATAGATAGATAGATAGATAGATAGATAGATAGATAGATAGATAGATAGATAGATAGATAGATAGATAGATAGATAGATAGATAGATAGATAGATAGATAGATAGATAGATAGATAGATAGATAGATAGATAGATAGATAGATAGATAGATAGATAGATAGATAGATAGATAGATAGATAGATAGATAGATAGATAGATAGATAGATAGATAGATAGATAGATAGATAGATAGATAGATAGATAGATAGATAGATAGATAGATAGATAGATAGATAGATAGATAGATAGATAGATAGATAGATAGATAGATAGATAGATAGATAGATAGATAGATAGATAGATAGATAGATAGATAGATAGATAGATAGATAGATAGATAGATAGATAGATAGATAGATAGATAGATAGATAGATAGATAGATAGATAGATAGATAGATAGATAGATAGATAGATAGATAGATAGATAGATAGATAGATAGATAGATAGATAGATAGATAGATAGATAGATAGATAGATAGATAGATAGATAGATAGATAGATAGATAGATAGATAGATAGATAGATAGATAGATAGATAGATAGATAGATAGATAGATAGATAGATAGATAGATAGATAGATAGATAGATAGATAGATAGATAGATAGATAGATAGATAGATAGATAGATAGATAGATAGATAGATAGATAGATAGATAGATAGATAGATAGATAGATAGATAGATAGATAGATAGATAGATAGATAGATAGATAGATAGATAGATAGATAGATAGATAGATAGATAGATAGATAGATAGATAGATAGATAGATAGATAGATAGATAGATAGATAGATAGATAGATAGATAGATAGATAGATAGATAGATAGATAGATAGATAGATAGATAGATAGATAGATAGATAGATAGATAGATAGATAGATAGATAGATAGATAGATAGATAGATAGATAGATAGATAGATAGATAGATAGATAGATAGATAGATAGATAGATAGATAGATAGATAGATAGATAGTCTGTATAAATTTTAACTTGAGCTGTTCCGTATAAATAATTCTGTCTTCTGTCTTGTCCAATGACCTTGAAATGAACATTATTGGTCTGTCATCTTGCGAGAGTACTGCACCGATTGCGTACTCTGATGCATCGGTTGTGAGTTCGAAACTTTTTTTAAAGTCAGGGTAGGCGAGGATTACATCTTTAGAAGTAAGGGATTTTCATAGTTTGTTAAAAGCTTCTATTGCTTCGGTGGATAGTGAAATGAAAACTTTGCTCGATTTAAATTTTGAAATGTGGCCTTCTTTGTCACGTAGCATTTTCGTTAAGGGTTTTGCTAATTTAGCATAATTATTAATGAACCGTTTGTAATATCCAGACAATCCTAAGAATGATCGTAGTTCTTTTAGGTTTCTTAGAATTGGGAAATTTGATATTGCTTGAACTTTGGAAGGGTTTGTCGTAAGACCTTTTGACGAAAGACCTTCTTTGAAGAAGTGGCATTTGTCTAGTTGTACCTTCATGTTTGACTCGCATAGTGTGTGCAGTACTTTTTCTATGTGACATGCATGGTCATTTTCGTTTTGGCTTAATATTATTATGCCACATCGATGACACATAACATATTTTATCGATGTAAGCTCGCAGAATGTCGTCAACTGCGCGTTGGAAAATGGATGGCGCGTTTTTAAGTCCGAAGGGAAATCGGGTGAATTTGTATTTACCTCCGCTAATGGAAAAGGGTGTTTTCTCCGTATCGGAGCGTTTCAGGGGAATTTGGTAGAAACCACTTTTTAGATCGAGAACTGAAAAAAATTTGCTTTGGTGGGATAGTGGGATAATATTTCGTTTATTTCTGGGATGGGGTAACGATCAGAGATAGTAACCTCCTTTAATTTTCTGTAATCAATTACAAGTCTGAAGTTGTTCTTTCCTGATGGGTCGGGTTTTTTTTTGGTATAATCCACACAGGTGAATTGTATGGGGATCGAGAAGGTTTAATTATATTGTTTTCCAAAAGCTCATTTATCTGTTTTTCCACTTCATCTTTTAATGAGGCGGATAGATAGATAGATAGATAGATAGATAGATAGATAGATAGATAGATAGATAGATAGATAGATAGATAGATAGATAGATAGATAGATAGATAGATAGATAGATAGATAGATAGATAGATAGATAGATAGATAGATAGATAGATAGATAGATAGATAGATAGATAGATAGATAGATAGATAGATAGATAGATAGATAGATAGATAGATAGATAGATAGATAGATAGATAGATAGATAGATAGATAGATAGATAGATAGATAGATAGATAGATAGATAGATAGATAGATAGATAGATAGATAGATAGATAGATAGATAGATAGATAGATAGATAGATAGATAGATAGATAGATAGATAGATAGATAGATAGATAGATAGATAGATAGATAGATAGATAGATAGATAGATAGATAGATAGATAGATAGATAGATAGATAGATAGATAGATAGATAGATAGATAGATAGATAGATAGATAGATAGATAGATAGATAGATAGATAGATAGATAGATAGATAGATAGATAGATAGATAGATAGATAGATAGATAGATAGATAGATAGATAGATAGATAGATAGATAGATAGATAGATAGATAGATAGATAGATAGATAGATAGATAGATAGATAGATAGATAGATAGATAGATAGATAGATAGATAGATAGATAGATAGATAGATAGATAGATAGATAGATAGATAGATAGATAGATAGATAGATAGATAGATAGATAGATAGATAGATAGATAGATAGATAGATAGATAGATAGATAGATAGATAGATAGATAGATAGATAGATAGATAGATAGATAGATAGATAGATAGATAGATAGATAGATAGATAGATAGATAGATAGATAGATAGATAGATAGATAGATAGATAGATAGATAGATAGATAGATAGATAGATAGATAGATAGATAGATAGATAGATAGATAGATAGATAGATAGATAGATAGATAGATAGATAGATAGATAGATAGATAGATAGATAGATAGATAGATAGATAGATAGATAGATAGATAGATAGATAGATAGATAGATAGATAGATAGATAGATAGATAGATAGATAGATAGATAGATAGATAGATAGATAGATAGATAGATAGATAGATAGATAGATAGATAGATAGATAGATAGATAGATAGATAGATAGATAGATAGATAGATAGATAGATAGATAGATAGATAGATAGATAGATAGATAGATAGATAGATAGATAGATAGATAGATAGATAGATAGATAGATAGATAGATAGATAGATAGATAGATAGATAGATAGATAGATAGATAGATAGATAGATAGATAGATAGATAGATAGATAGATAGATAGATAGATAGATAGATAGATAGATAGATAGATAGATAGATAGATAGATAGATAGATAGATAGATAGATAGATAGATAGATAGATAGATAGATAGATAGATAGATAGATAGATAGATAGATAGATAGATAGATAGATAGATAGATAGATAGATAGATAGATAGATAGATAGATAGATAGATAGATAGATAGATAGATAGATAGATAGATAGATAGATAGATAGATAGATAGATAGATAGATAGATAGATAGATAGATAGATAGATAGATAGATAGATAGATAGATAGATAGATAGATAGATAGATAGATAGATAGATAGATAGATAGATAGATAGATAGATAGATAGATAGATAGATAGATAGATAGATAGATAGATAGATAGATAGATAGATAGATAGATAGATAGATAGATAGATAGATAGATAGATAGATAGATAGATAGATAGATAGATAGATAGATAGATAGATAGATAGATAGATAGATAGATAGATAGATAGATAGATAGATAGATAGATAGATAGATAGATAGATAGATAGATAGATAGATAGATAGATAGATGTTATTCTTGTTGCTCATAGTGTATGTAAGCGGCTGGTGGACTGTATATCTATCTATCTATCTATAAATAATTTCTGAAGCTGTCCAATGCCCAAATGATGGCAAGCATTTTTTTCGTTGACAGCATAATGTCCTTCTGTCTAGTCCAATGACCTTGAAATGAACATTATTGGTCTGTCATCTTGCGAGAGAACTGCACCGATTGCGTACTCTGATGCATCGGTTGTGAGTTCGAAACTTTTTTTAAAGTCAGGGTAGGCGAGGATTACATCTTTAGAAGTAAGGGATTTTCTAAGTTTGTTAAAAGCTTCTATTGCTTCGGTGGATAGTGAAATGAAAACTTTGCTCGATTTAATTTTGAAATGTGGCCTTCTTTGTCACGTAGCATTTTCGTTAAGGGTTTTGCTAATTTAGCATAATTATTAATGAACCGTTTGTAATATCCAGACAATCCTAAGAATGATCGTAGTTCTTTTAGGTTTCTTAGAATTGGGAAATTTGCTATTGCTTGAACTTTGGAAGGGTTTGTCGTAAGACCTTTTGACGAAAGACCTTCTTTGAAGAAGTGGCATTTGTCTAGTTGTACCTTCATGTTTGACTCGCATAGTGTGTGCAGTACTTTTTCTATGTGACATGCATGGTCATTTTCGTTTTGGCTTAATATTATTATGCCACATCGATGACACATAACATATTTTATCAATGTAAGCGCGCAGAATGTCGTCAACTGCGCGTTGGAAAATGGATGGCGCGTTTTTAAGTCCGAAGGGAAATCGGGTGAATTTGTATTTACCTCCGCTAATGGAAAAGGGTGTTTTCTCCGTATCGGAGCGTTTCAGGGGAATTTGGTAGAAACCACTTTTTAGATCGAGAACTGAAAAAAATTTGCTTTGGTGGGATAGTGGGATAGATAGATAGATAGATAGATAGATAGATAGATAGATAGATAGATAGATAGATAGATAGATAGATAGATAGATAGATAGATAGATAGATAGATAGATAGATAGATAGATAGATAGATAGATAGATAGATAGATAGATAGATAGATAGATAGATAGATAGATAGATAGATAGATAGATAGATAGATAGATAGATAGATAGATAGATAGATAGATAGATAGATAGATAGATAGATAGATAGATAGATAGATAGATAGATAGATAGATAGATAGATAGATAGATAGATAGATAGATAGATAGATAGATAGATAGATAGATAGATAGATAGATAGATAGATAGATAGATAGATAGATAGATAGATAGATAGATAGATAGATAGATAGATAGATAGATAGATAGATAGATAGATAGATAGATAGATAGATAGATAGATAGATAGATAGATAGATAGATAGATAGATAGATAGATAGATAGATAGATAGATAGATAGATAGATAGATAGATAGATAGATAGATAGATAGATAGATAGATAGATAGATAGATAGATAGATAGATAGATAGATAGATAGATAGATAGATAGATAGATAGATAGATAGATAGATAGATAGATAGATAGATAGATAGATAGATAGATAGATAGATAGATAGATAGATAGATAGATAGATAGATAGATAGATAGATAGATAGATAGATAGATAGATAGATAGATAGATAGATAGATAGATAGATAGATAGATAGATAGATAGATAGATAGATAGATAGATAGATAGATAGATAGATAGATAGATAGATAGATAGATAGATAGATAGATAGATAGATAGATAGATAGATAGATAGATAGATAGATAGATAGATAGATAGATAGATAGATAGATAGATAGATAGATAGATAGATAGATAGATAGATAGATAGATAGATAGATAGATAGATAGATAGATAGATAGATAGATAGATAGATAGATAGATAGATAGATAGATAGATAGATAGATAGATAGATAGATAGATAGATAGATAGATAGATAGATAGATAGATAGATAGATAGATAGATAGATAGATAGATAGATAGATAGATAGATAGATAGATAGATAGATAGATAGATAGATAGATAGATAGATAGATAGATAGATAGATAGATAGATAGATAGATAGATAGATAGATAGATAGATAGATAGATAGATAGATAGATAGATAGATAGATAGATAGATAGATAGATAGATAGATAGATAGATAGATAGATAGATAGATAGATAGATAGATAGATAGATAGATAGATAGATAGATAGATAGATAGATAGATAGATAGATAGATAGATAGATAGATAGATAGATAGATAGATAGATAGATAGATAGATAGATAGATAGATAGATAGATAGATAGATAGATAGATAGATAGATAGATAGATAGATAGATAGATAGATAGATAGATAGATAGATAGATAGATAGATAGATAGATAGATAGATAGATAGATAGATAGATAGATAGATAGATAGATAGATAGATAGATAGATAGATAGATAGATAGATAGATAGATAGATAGATAGATAGATAGATAGATAGATAGATAGATAGATAGATAGATAGATAGATAGATAGATAGATAGATAGATAGATAGATAGATAGATAGATAGATAGATAGATAGATAGATAGATAGATAGATAGATAGATAGATAGATAGATAGATAGATAGATAGATAGATAGATAGATAGATAGATAGATAGATAGATAGATAGATAGATAGATAGATAGATAGATAGATAGATAGATAGATAGATAGATAGATAGATAGATAGATAGATAGATAGATAGATAGATAGATAGATAGATAGATAGATAGATAGATAGATAGATAGATAGATAGATAGATAGATAGATAGATAGATAGATAGATAGATAGATAGATAGATAGATAGATAGATAGATGTTATTCTTGTTGCTCATAGTGTATGTAAGCGGCTGGTGGTCTGTATATCTATCTATCTATCTATAAATAATTTCTGAAGCTGTCCAATGCCCAAATGATGGCAAGCATTTTTTTCGTTGACAGCATAATGTCCTTCTGTCTAGTCCAATGACCTTGAAATGAACATTATTGGTCTGTCATCTTGCGAGAGAACTGCACCGATTGCGTACTCTGATGCATCGGTTGTGAGTTCGAAACTTTTTTTAAAGTCAGGGTAGGCGAGGATTACATCTTTAGAAGTAAGGGATTTTCTAAGTTTGTTAAAAGCTTCTATTGCTTCGGTGGATAGTGAAATGAAAACTTTGCTCGATTTAAATTTTGAAATGTGGCCTTCTTTGTCACGTAGCATTTTCGTTAAGGGTTTTGCTAATTTAGCATAATTATTAATGAACCGTTTGTAATATCCAGACAATCCTAAGAATGATCGTAGTTCTTTTAGGTTTCTTAGAATTGGGAAATTTGCTATTGCTTGAACTTTGGAAGGGTTTGTCGTAAGACCTTTTGACGAAAGACCTTCTTTGAAGAAGTGGCATTTGTCTAGTTGTACCTTCATGTTTGACTCGCATAGTGTGTGCAGTACTTTTTCTATGTGACATGCATGGTCATTTTCGTTTTGGCTTAATATTATTATGCCACATCGATGACACATAACATATTTTATCAATGTAAGCGCGCAGAATGTCGTCAACTGCGCGTTGGAAAATGGATGGCGCGTTTTTAAGTCCGAAGGGAAATCGGGTGAATTTGTATTTACCTCCGCTAATGGAAAAGGGTGTTTTCTCCGTATCGGAGCGTTTCAGGGGAATTTGGTAGAAACCACTTTTTAGATCGAGAACTGAAAAAAATTTGCTTTGGTGGGATAGTGGGATAGATAGATAGATAGATAGATAGATAGATAGATAGATAGATAGATAGATAGATAGATAGATAGATAGATAGATAGATAGATAGATAGATAGATAGATAGATAGATAGATAGATAGATAGATAGATAGATAGATAGATAGATAGATAGATAGATAGATAGATAGATAGATAGATAGATAGATAGATAGATAGATAGATAGATAGATAGATAGATAGATAGATAGATAGATAGATAGATAGATAGATAGATAGATAGATAGATAGATAGATAGATAGATAGATAGATAGATAGATAGATAGATAGATAGATAGATAGATAGATAGATAGATAGATAGATAGATAGATAGATAGATAGATAGATAGATAGATAGATAGATAGATAGATAGATAGATAGATAGATAGATAGATAGATAGATAGATAGATAGATAGATAGATAGATAGATAGATAGATAGATAGATAGATAGATAGATAGATAGATAGATAGATAGATAGATAGATAGATAGATAGATAGATAGATAGATAGATAGATAGATAGATAG